>NC_081572.1:276822-296085 GCF_022355385.1 Mustela nigripes | reverse complement strand
GATTCCGCGTCTTCAGTCCGGGGGTGATTCCGCGTCTTCAGTTTGGGGGTGATTCCGCGTCTTCAGTCCGGGGGTGATTCCGCGTCTTCAGTTTGGGTGGTGGTTAGAGGAAGTAAGCCCCAACCTGCTGCCGAGGTGACATTTGTTAGGTCTCCTGGTTAGCAGATGCTGTGTCACATCCAGCCCTGGTGGCCTGGCCCGGGTGGGAGTCCCCTGAGCAGGTGAGTGGGGGCGGTGCGCGGGCTGGGGTGCCTACTGCCCAGGCTCTGACCTCAGGGCCGTGTGGGAAGTGACGGGCTCAGGCTGGGGGTCCGTCCTGGCTGACCCAGTAGTGAGACTGGGGGGGGGGGCCTTTCGTGGCCGACACGGTAGTAAGACTAGGGGGTTCTTTGTGGCCAACCTGGTAGTGAGACTGGGGGTCCCTAGCTGGCCTACACAGTAGTGAGACTGGGGGCCCTTCGTGGCCGACACGGGAGGCCCTTCCTGGCCGACCCCACGCCCCTGGTGGGTAGGGCGGCCTTGTGTCGTTCATGTGAGCACACAGGTGTGTTTCTCAGGGTTTCTTGACTGTAATTTGTTTCCAGTTGGAACCCCATAATGAGAAGGCCATCTAAGGAGCCTTCTGTGACCTCTCCAGGCTCCTGAAGCCTCGGTTCTGCTTGTCCTGGGGGCTGTCCTTGGCCCCCATTGCTGATGGGCACCTGTGGGGCACGTGGTGGCCCTCTGCCCCCCTTCTTGGGTCTCTCTCTGCGGGTCGGGTGTTTCCTCCCTCCGTGCCAGAGTCTCGGTGCTGAGGACCCTGTGTCTGCTGCCAGCACCCGTCCTCTGCTTCTGGGTTTTACGCCGTGTTCTCTCTGTAGCCCGAGGGGCAGCACTGTTCCCCCAGATCCAGCGTCTTTCTTAAGCTTTCTTGGGGTCTCCGAAAGCCTGGCAGCCTGGGGCAGGAGTTTGGGCCCTGCCCTCCTGCCTGGAAGCCACCAGCTAGGTCTGCACCTTGTCTTCTGAGATCAGGAACCTAGGAAGAAGTGGCCGCCATTCATGGAGGTTTCTGACCTGGGTCTGTGTGTGCTGGGACATGCCCCTGTGAGCTGAGCAAGCAGTGGGCTCCAGGGACCTTGGAGGGAGTGCGGCAGCGCTCAGGGTCCTTGCCTTCCCCTGGTGTGGGGGCTTGGCCCTTCGAGGCTGAGTGCTGGGGAGCACAGAGTGCTTGCTGGCGTGGGGAGGGCTCAAACCGTGCTGGTCTTCTGGGCGCCTGATTTCTCCTATCAGAGCGTTGAGAGTGTCGGTGGAGTTTTGCTTTGTCAGACAGTGGCCGGTAGAAGCAATGAAAGTCAAGTTAGGTCGGTCATCTTGTGAGGTAGGCCACAGCAGGTGGGAGTGTTGGGAAAGCTCTGTTGTCAGACGTTCCTTTTCTTTTGATGAGTAAGTCGGAGATGTGTAACGTACTGCCCCAAATTCCAGGAATGCCACCACGTGGATTTGTGTGGAACTGGGGCTGATTTGGTGTTGGAGGGGAGCTCACAGGCCCTTGTTCCTGCCAGGCTGCAGGGCGGAACGGTGGGCGGTGCCCTCCACCTGGGCGGGGCGGGGCCTGCTCAGCCCCGAGGGCGGTCAGGCCGCAGGCTCTGAGGACCGGCACTGGGCTCCCCAGGCTCCTCCATCTGACACCTTCCCCCCCCCCCCCCCAGGAGTGCGAGAAGCGGGGCGGAGATGGGATGTGGAGTGATCCTGAGCCAGAGTGCGGGCGGGAAAGCTCTGTGTCCCTTCTGTTTGGATGGGGTCTCGGAACCCTGTGCTGTGGCCGCTCTGGCTCCTGGGCGCCTCTGCCGATAGGCTTGTTTTGTCCTGGACTGGGAAACCGGTTCAGGTTGGTGAACGTGGGCCAAGTTTGAGGGTTCCCACCGTTTCCTCACCCGCTGTCCGCCCTGGCAGTAAAGTGGGGTTCGGCCTTCTCGCCTGGGCTCCTTGTGGCGTTCCAGGAGCAGTCGGGGGCCCTTCACCTCCTTTGTGCCGTGTGTGCTGGGGAGTTTGCTTTCGGCGGACGGCTGTCTGCGGTCTGTTGGCCACCACACAGGTTTCATCGCTGAGCGACAGCAGGTGTGCTCCTGGAGCCTCTCAGGCTCCGCCTCCGTCCCAGCCAGACCTGGCGCCCTCTCCCCACACCATGGGCTCCCTGTCCGCAACAGGCTTGGCTCTCATGGCCATGGCTCCTCTCGGCTGAGTCCTGAGTCAGTTGGGTTTCAGATGGGGCAGTGAGTCGTTTTCCGTCTTATTTCTAGACTTTTGTCTGGGTCTTTCTATGATCTTCCTTCTCTCTGGCTTCCAGTCCTGTTTTTTTCTCTTGAATCCAACAAACCTGTGTTCTTGGTGGTAGCCTTTAGGTTCTGTTGCCTCAGGTTCTTGGGCTTCTGGTTCTTTGTCGTAGCCATAGACACTCCCCCTGCCCTTTCTCCTGTGATAGAAGATGATTCCTTCCTGGCTCGTTTTCAGTGGGCGTGAGTTACTCCGTACGCCATGGGGCGTGCTACAGTGTGGCTCTGTGCTGTTTCTCAGGGTACCGTGGTGGGCAGCCTGGAGCAGGCTTCATGCCTGTCCCTCAGCTTGGCCTTCCCCCACTCCAGATGGTGTGCACGGATGGCCCAGGCTGGGGTCTTTGGCTTGTCACGGAAGCCTCTCTCCTTTTTCAGCCGCCCCAGGAACAAGTCCCCTGCCAGCCCTGCTAGCCCTTCCTCCCACCGGCAGCCCCTGTGTGAGAGGCCCTGGTGTTGTCCAGGTCTCGGTAGGCCCAAGGCCATCTATCCTGAGCCTGCCGTAGGGTGGTGCTGTTCCCAGGCCCTCTGTAGGGTATACTTGCTGGCTGTAATCCGAATAGTAACAGTGACGGTAAGAATTCATCTTCATCGAGCACCCGTGTTCTAAGCACTTAGGTGAGTTACGAACCCTCCCTGGTCGCTCCGGGGACTACAGTGTTGCGAGAAGGCAAGGGACTTGTCCAGAGCCGCAGAGGCTCTGTCTGCCCTTTGGTGCTTCATCTCTGTGCTGGGGTGCACACACTTCCCTTTGTAGGGTGCTGCCACTTACCGCTGTGGTTTCGCGTCATGCTGGCTTAGCTAAGGGGGGACCTCTGCCAGCATCCCCCTCCTGCTGGTTCTCTGAGAGGCTGTGCGTGGCTTGGAAGGCAGAGGCAAGGCGGTGCCACCTGGGTGCCTTTGACGCTGACCCTGGGGTGCTGCAGACAGCCTTGTGGGTTGGGTGGCGGCCCTTCTCCCACGGGATTCCCTCCTCGGTCCTCTGGACCCAAGGACCCACACCCTCCAGGCTCCACTTCTCCTCACTCGTGCTCAGGGGTCCCCTGTCCTCTCTGCTCCTCCCCATGCTCAGCTCCGGCTGATACCAGGCCCCACAGTCGAGGCGGAGGGAGTAGGTGTGCACAGCCACATCAGCTCTGATCCCTGTGTAAGTTTGTGTGTTCCTTGGCATTCCCCCTGGCTGATGCAAGTAGCTTATACTTAAGGCCGTGAAAAGCAGAACTTGGACGACAGGGATAAATGAGCAAATCCTCTCCCTTATCAACAGGTTGGTTAGGAAACAGCAGCGGGAAGCATGTATTTGGACAATAGAAGTAACAGGCCCGATTCCCTGAATTTATCCGGGGCTCTGCAGCCAGCCCCCAGGGGTGCTCTTAAAATATTGCACAGTTACTGGGCCATAAAACACCAGTCTCAGGAAATTTCAAAGACTCTGTAGTGCACAGACTGCATTCTTTGACCACGAAGCAGTGAAATTAAAATTCAGATACAGAAGATAAAGGTAAAACGTGAAAATTTTTAGTTTGAAAACATACAGATCTCTAAATAACAGGTGAATCAAAGAAGAAATCCCAGTAGTAATTTTTTTTTCTTCCTTAAGAAGGCTCCACGCCCAGCATAGGGCTTGAACTCAAGACCCTGAGATCGAGACCGGGATGCTCAACTAACTGAGCCACTTGGGCACCCCCCACCCCATACAGTAATTTTACAATAGAAATTTAAAGATCGAAATGAACAGTAATTAAATTATTACCTATCAAAACTTTTGAGATGTGGCTGCTGTGTGTTTGAAGGGGAGCTTAAAATGTTGAGTAGGAGTTGTGAAACTGGCCCACGGGTCCAGTCTGGCCTTAGAGCCAACAGTGGCTTTTCCTTTTTTACATGTTATCTTTAAAAAAAAAAAAAAAAAAAAAAAAAAAAAAGGGGAGACTGCTGTGGCCTGCAGAGCTGGAGTACTCAGGCTCTGGCTGACCCTGCCTTAAAAGCTGTGGCGGCAAAGAAGGAAGGTCCCGGGTGGAGGCCGAGGGGACGGCGATGGGGCGGAGCAGCCAGGCGGGCAGTGCTGGAGACGCAGATGGAAGGCCGGACCCGAAGAGGGTAAGCTTCTGGCTCGGTGACGGGTCAAGAGGCAGAGCAGCCAAACCGTGCGGCAGGGGAGCTGTGTGGCGTGCTCTGCAGGGACTAGAGTGGACCCAGAACGTCTCTGCTGCTGCGCTTGGTCGCTTAGACGAAGTAGACATCCCTAGAAATGCGGTTTCTTACCTGTGCTTTAGTACCCTTGTTTATGAATGTAAATATGGAAATGGTCGGCATGTAGATACTGACCTTCTAGGGGTACCTGTTATGTAGCTATTTAAAAATAGTTCTGTTGAGATACAACTTCACATTTTACACAGTTCACCCATTTAAAGTGTACAAATCAGGGACATTCAGTCTGCCTGAGCTGTGCAGTCGTCACCACCGTCCGTTCTAGAATTTTCACCCCAAAAGGAGTCCCTCTTTGCTGATACCCTGAGTCCCCCTCCTCCTCAGCCCTACATAGCACTGATCTGCTTCCTGTCTCTCTGGGTCTGCTGTTTGGGGTCTTTCTTGTACCAGGGTCTTTCAGGGTGTGGCCCTTTGTGACCGGCTCTTCTCACTCAGTGCAGGGTTCCTTGTCTTGTGGCGTGTGGCCACACCTCCTTTCTTTTAGAGCTGAAGAATATTCCGTCGTCGGGAGTGTTTGCTGGGGCCGCCGTGGCAAAATACCCAGACTGGGGGCTTCTCTCAGGGTCCTTGAGGCTGGAGATCTGGGGTCCAGGTGCTGGCAGGGCTCGCTGAGGTCCCCTCTGCTTGCAGATGGCCGCCGTGGTCCCCCCTCCGTCTGTGTCTGTTTCTGGTCCTGGTCTCTCTCTTCTTAAGGGCACCAGTCGTAATGGCTTAGGTCCCACCCATGCGGCCTCTTCTTACCTCAGTGACCTCTAAAAGGCTTTGTCTCTGAATGTAATCACATGCTGAGGTGCTGGGGGTTAGGACGTCAGCTTCTTGGGGGTACTGTTCACACAATGTGCGCCTAGACCACAGTTCACTTATCTGTGTTATCAGCTGATGGACGTTTGGGTTTTTCCCCTGTTTGGCTGTTTTGAATCATACTGCCCTGACGTTTCTGTGCACATTTTTTGTGGGTGTAACTTTTCGTCTCTCTTGGGTCTAGACCTAGCAATGGGACATAGGGCTGTTTTAAAGATCAAAGAAATGAACCCCTCTCAAGAGTTAGAACAACGTTTGGCATGTGGTGAATTCTTTCTCCTTGTTAGTGATGATGGTGGTCAAAGGACTGTTGGGGTCCAGTCTGTTTCCGCCCTGGGTTACTGCGGTTACCCCTGCCTTCTTCTGGTGACTGTGTTCTCTCACACTCGTTCCTCTGGCTGGTCTTTTCATTGTTCGACATTTCTGGATTTTAGATACAAGTTAGACCCAGAAATCCACTCATTGGTCTTTAACTGGTGAGTTTACTCTGTTAACATTTAATCTAAGTACTGATGTGTTTGGGTTTGGGTCTGCCATCTTATTTTTGCGTTGTTTTTTGTATACTTAAAGAAATTCTTTCTTTTTTTTTTCCTTTTTCAGAATATGGTTTCTCTTACATCCTCCCCCACAATCCTGTCCCACATTTCCCCATTTCTTGAGTTAGAAGTTATATTCTAATTCTCTTCTTTCTTTACTCTTTAAAAAGGGTTTTATTTATTTGGTTGAGAGAGAGCGTGTGCCTGCGTGCATGAGCTGGGGGCCCGGCAGAGGGAGAGGGAAAAGCAGACCCCTTGCTGAGCAGAGAGCCCGCCGTGGGCACCTTCGTCTACTTCTCTTCTTTAATGGTTAGTCTCTGGATTTGTGTCATGAATATTTGAAGTCAGAAGTTAGTTTCTTGGGGTGCCTGGGTGGCTCAGTGGGTGCAAGCCTCTGCCTTCGGCTCAGGTCATGATCTCAGGGCCCTGGGATTGAGCCCCACATCGGGCTCTCTGCTCAGCGGGAGCCTGCTTCCCTCTCTCTTTCTCTCTGCCTGCCTCTGCCTGCTTGTGATCTCTGTCTGTCAAATAAATAAGTAAAATCTTAAAAAAAAAAGTTAGTTTCTTAACCCACTGTATGTCATACACAATGTACCCCAGTGTTGGCCACTTCACACCTGATGTGTTGTGATTGTCAGATTTGCATTCTGTTCTTTTGTTGAACATTATATGTTGTTATCTTAAAGAGTGTTTGTTTAGATGTTCCTGTATGTGTATGGAATTTCTTCTGCTGCCTATTCCTTGTTTTTTTTTTATTTTTTTAAAGATTTTATTTATTTGCAGGAGAGTGTGAGAGAGCAAGAGAGAGCGAGTGAGCACAAGCAGGGGTGCTGCGGAGGGAGGAGCAGACTCCCCGCTGAGCAGGGAGCCCCGTGCAGGGCTCGATCCCAGGACCCTGAGACCATGACCTGAGCCGAAGGCAGAGACTTTAACACACTGAGCCCCCCAGGCGCCCCTGACCCTCATTCTTGATGGTGGTTTTGTTGTGTGCCATCCCAGACCAAGGGCCATCTTCTTGTGGCGCGCACGGCTGCCTCTGGTGCCTGTGTCCATGTCGCCCGGGGCCTGTTGCACGGTGGTTCCTTTAGGTGATGTCCTTCTTCTCTAGGGCTACTTTTAGGATTTTTCTCTGTTTTTCAGGTTTTCAGTTTTATCATGGTGTGTTAGGTGTGGGCTTCTATTTGTTGATCTTGTTTTATGTCGCTTTGTTTCCTGTATCTATTTTCTCTTGTTACTTCTGGAAAATTCGGTCATTCTTTGTAATTCTCTTCTTCTGTCTTTTCTTTCCAGACTCTGATTAGACCTTCGTCAGCCTCATTCTGTCCTCATCTTTCTTGTCCTTCGTGTTTTCTGGGTCCTTTTCTGTCTGTGTGCGTTCTTGGGAATGTCTTCAGGTCTTCACTCCGTCAGACCCTCCTGTGTCAGTCGAAGGCGGGCACCGTGTCTTCCGCCGCAGCGATCGCACACGTATCACGTCCGTTAGATGGGCACATGGTGCGGTGCGCACGTCCTCTGTCTTAAGCAGCTGTCAGAGTTGGTTCATTTCTTTTCTTATTTTTTTTTAAAGATTTTATTTATTTATTTGACAGAGATCACAAGTAGGCAGAGAGGCAGGCAGAGAGAGAGAGGAGGAAGCAGGCTCCCTGCTGAGCAGAGAGTCCGATGTGGGGCTTGATCCCAGGACCCTGAGATCATGACCTGAGCCGAAGGCAGCGGCTTAATCCACTGAGCCACCCAGGCGCCCCAGAGATGGTTCATTTCTGACAACGTCTTACTTAGGTTTAGCGTCCTTCTCATTTTATCTTTTATTAAACAGCTCACGTAGAATTTTATAAAACTGTTATGTGAGAAGTCCAGATATCTAAGTTATTGATTTAGATCAGGTGATTTTTTCTCTTTTTTTTGACTGCTGCTTCGGGCCAGGCTGCTCCTGTGTGGACACTTTACCTGCTATGCTTGGCCCCTGCCTTCCACCTGGATGTCCTCCTGGTCAGGTGCTTTGGGGAACCCCTTTCCAATTCCATTCGGATTCCTAATTCTTGTGCTCGGCTGCCCCTCCACAGGGGTGCCCTTTGTCCTGGCACCTCTGTCAGGCTGCTCGACTCATGGGCCCCCCCACCCCACCCCATATGGGCTCTGCCTGATGGCTTCAGGACTGAATTATCAGGGGAGGAAGGCAAAGGTGTTTGTTCTTAAAAAAAAAAAAAAAAAAATGTAATTGTGTTGTTTTGACTGAGGTAAAGTTCATGTCATAAAATTAACCACTATCTGTTTTAAAGTGAACAATTTGGTAGCATTTCGTGTATTCAGTGTTGAGCAGCTGTCGTTCTGTCTTCTGTCTAGTTCCAAGACCTTTTCTTTGCTTTTCCTTTCCAGTTTTTTTTTTTTTTTTTTAATTTACTCATTTGAAAGAGAGAGAGAAAGGAAGAGGGAGAGAGGAAGAGGGAGAGAGAGAAAATCTTGGGTAGACTCCCTGTCGGGCACAGAGCCCGATGGGGGGCTCAGTCCCTTAACCCATGAGATCATGACCCAAGCCGAAATCTCACAAGTCAGATGTTTAACTGACTGAGAGCCACCCAGGCACCCCTAAATCCAAGACCTTTCCATCAGAGAGTCCTGGTGCCGATTCCCACCCGCTCCTGCGCCTCACCCGCCCCTAGCAAGTACTCCGTCTTTGCACGTTTCCTTGTTCTGGAAATCTGACACCAGCAGGATCATAGCGACATGTGGCCTTTTTGTGCCTGGTTCTCGGACAGAACATGTCTTTGGGGTTCACCCGTGATGGAGCATGTGTCAGCCTCGTTCCTTTTAATGGCTGAATAATACTCCACTGTGGGGATGGGCCGTTTTGCTTTCCATTCACAAGGCGTTGGGCTTTTCCACCACCGGGCCGCCGGGAGCAGAGGTGCTGCGCACAGCCGTGGGGGAGTGTTTCTCGTGTCTTGAGTATGTATCTTGGAGTGGAATTGCCCCCTCCCCCCAAATAAAGGAAAAATAAAGGGTATCTTTAATTTTTTTTTCAATATCTGGTATTTCTTTAATTACAACTGTGATTCTTCAGGAGAGGACTCAGAGCTGAGTGCAGGGAGGCTGCGAGTGCGTCGGAGTAGCGTGTGTGTGAGAGTTCGCGCTGGACATGTGTGCCGGAGCCGTGTAAATGATGGTCTCTGTGTCCTGCAGTTGTACCATTGCTTTTAAGAATTGAAATTTTTAAATTTTATTTTATTTTATTTTATTTTATTTTTTTAAAGATTTTATGTATTTATTTGACAGAGAAATCACAAGTAGATGGAGAGGTAGGCAGAGAGAGAGAGAGAGAGAGGGAATCAGGCTTCCTGCTGAGCAGAGAGCCCGATGCGGGACTCAATCCCAGGACCCTGAGATCATGACCTGAGCCGAAGGCAGCGGCCCAACCCACTGAGCCACCCAGGCGCCCCTTTATTATTTTTTTTTTTTTTAAGAATTGAAATTTGTAGTTTGGGTCAAGACTAAGGTTGTGGCATTTATGAACCCGAGTGGTGTGGTCGTGTGTGTGTTGCCTACATACAGTGTACTCAGAAAGTGATGTCTGTCTGCGTGGTTTATTTTAGACACTCTGATGGCGTTTGCTATTTTAATGGCAGATATTTTTATGAATCTTCTGATGAGAAGTCTTGTACCTGGGAAAGAGCGCTTCACCTACTAAATCGATGCCCACATCTTCCGATTTTGTGGTCTGTTTCTGCTGTGCTGGATGTGGCCCATTTGATGTTTCAGACGCAGCACAGGCTGATTTCGTTGGGGATCACACAGGAAGGGTGTCTGGACGGTCCCTGTTTACACCATTACCATTGCCTGCTACGCTGCCCGAAGGCCTGTGTGGATGCAGGACATGATGTGGGCTGCTTTTTAACGTGCCTAGGCCGAGAGTACTAGGCTTCCTTTGTACCTGCTTTCACACTTCCTGACCGCCCTGTGGATGAAGACTGTCCGGCATGTGAGGCCCGTACAAGGCCCCTGCTCTGTTGGGAGCCTCTCTGGGGCCAGGTGGGTAGCTCGGAGCATGGCTGCCCTGTGGCCACCCCGTGTTGTTGGTGCTTCCCTACCTCGGCCTCCCAGTGCTCCTGCAGGAATCCCTGCTTGCATCCTGTGGAGGCCGTGGGTGGCCCGGGGTCACTTGGGGCCTTGAGGCTGGTGGTGGCCATGCTGCCTTTCGCTTATGGCAGGTGGATGGCCTGCAGATGCCAAAGGCTGTGGAGGGTGTTTCCCCTACGGGCCCCCCCGCGCTGGCTGTCTCTCTGTCCACGGAAGTGCATCCTGAGGCAGTGCCCTGAGGAGCGGCCCCAGTGGTCTGCAGCAGAAGAGCTTGCAAAGGCTTTAGTGTTTCTCCTTCAGGCAAGGCTGCGGTGTCCGAGTTCTCAGGGCTGCCTTGTGGTCTGGGTGTGGGTTAGGGTCAGCCCTGCTGTGGCGTGTGTGGCAGGAAGCAGATGAGAGCTGGTGGAAACTTGCGTCTCGCAGGGATGTGGTGGCAGCGGGGAAGTGGTTTGGGGCTGATCTTGTGACTGGACTCGTGGAGGTGAAGTGAGTCTGCAGCCCTCCTCACCGCACTCGCTGTCTCTGTGTCACCGCGGGGAGGGGAGTCACAGGGGCCGGAGGTCGACAGGGAAAGGAGGTCAGTCGGGGCAGGTCATGGTGGAGGTGGGGCAGTAGCTGAGGCTGGACCTCCAGGCAGTGTGACAGGGACAGTGCTGTCCGCACTCAGCCGGCCTGGCTGTCCGTGGCGGGTGGTGAGACCGGAAAAGAGAACTCTCCTGGTAACTTGGTTCGGGACAGCGGCAGGCTTGTCGTCACCCAAAGCTCTGATGGCCTTTACACGGATTCTTCTCTCTCCTGCTGGGCGTCTGACCCTGAGCCGTGTGTCCCCTCCTGGGCTTCGTGCATCCTGTATGTCAGGGCCGTTGCCCCTCAGCTTGATGGGGCGGGGTCTCGAGCAGGTCGTTCCTCTGGGCGGTAGACATCGTGGGGCCCGTGGAGGTCTGGGCTCTGCGGCTGGGAATGTAAATCCGTGACTCAGCGGCAGAACTGGTCTCTGACTTCCGGGTTAAGCCTTTAATTCTCCTGAACGCTTGTTTTTGCTTCTTTCAAGTTGATGTCCCTGGGCCGGTCTGTCAGCAGCTGTGGGTGTTTCATCCCCGCTGTGGTGCTCCTCTCCCTCCCACGTGCCCTCTGGGGCCTTTGGCAAAGAGACAGGATGGACAGGCGGGAAGAGGCTTTGTCGTCTCTCACGGAGAAGGCGGATCACTCGTAGGTCACGGCCGTGTTTGATTTGCAAAGAACAACTACTTAGATTGCTTGAAAAGAAATGTTTTTTTCTTTTTTTCTTTTTAAGATTTATTGATTTGTCAGAGAGACAGAGAGAGAAACAGCACAAGCAGGGGGAGAGGCAGGCTCCCTGCCGAGCAAGGAGCTCGATGCGGGGCTCCCAGAACTCTGGGATCATGACCTGAGCCGAAGGCAGGTGGCTAATCAGCGGAGCCCCCCAGGTGTCCCGAAAAGAACTGGTATTAACAGAGTCTGGATTCAGGCGGGGCCAGTCTCACCGGAAGCCCTAGTGTGGCAGCTGGAGATGCCACCAGCTTCAGGGGCATGGAGGAACGCCGTGGGCCAGGCCTCTGGGGGCGGGCTCCTTCCTGAGGGTTCAGCTGGTCTCCCCTGGGAGTTCCCATCTGCACCTCAGGAACCTTGTTTGTTGCGATGTTCACGGCTCTGGGGGTCTCTCGTTGCAGTCTGTGGAGGTCCCTGAGTCCCCGGGCTCTGACCTGTACCTGGGTGCGCTTCTCCCCCTGAGCACCGGTGCGTGGTGTCAGGGACACAGATGGGGGAGGGCATCTTGCATGCAGGGGCTCCATGCTTGCGACTTCTCATAGGTGACAGCTCCCCTGGGTCCCGTTGGTGTTCTTGTGTTTGACTGTGATCAACCAGCCTGTGTGGGGGGAGCTGGGCTGTTCGGTGGTGTTGCTCCAGGCACTGTGGCGCTGCTGTCACCCGTTGCTGACGAGGTGACAGCTGCTCACGCACAGCCCTGACTCAGCAAGAATGTGTGCCACAGGCCCCCTGAGTGCTCTGGGGCGCGGGGCTGGCTCCCCGTCCATCCATCAGGGCTCCTGCGCGTTCCTTCTGGAAGGCTGGCCGCGCGGTGCAGGTGTCCCTCGTCTTGCAGTCTGCATGAGGCCTGTGAGGACACTCCCAGAGTGGGGTGTTGGCTCTTCAAGGAAATGTCGGGAAGTGTAGGTGTCCAGCACTGAAAAGATTGAAAGACGTGTATGGCGAGAAGATTGTATTTTCTGTGTGCGGATTGTTTCTAAGCCAACGATTTAATTTTCCTTTTATCACAGTAGAGTGAGCCGAGGGTTAGATTAACTTCCCGTGTGTGGCATTTACCAGCGTTTCCTTCACACGGTGGCAGAAGCATCGGTCCCCTGTGGCGCTGACTGGACGAGCAGGGGCTGTTCCAGACCTGGAACCTTTATCTGGTGGGTGGGCTGGAATGTTGCAGCCACTGGTCCAGGGCAAAGCAGCCGCAGTGTCCAGTGAGGTTCTTTCTGCTCCTCGGGCAGGGTCACCTGGGTGGAAAACAGCCCCTCCCTCTGTGTGGGTCCCTCTTGGGAAGCGTCAACAGTGTGGTAACTCGGAGACTTCAGGGTTCGATCGTCATTTCTTTGTGCGAATTTTCAATAGCCCAGGACCTCGTGGTGGGAGAACCCGACTGGGGTCACGTCTGTCCCTTTCCTTCTTGTGGCATCCACCAAGTTTTCAGGGCACTAGCCTTGGTCCAGACCACACACTTGGTCACTGGGACAGTAGGCTGAATGATGGGGAGGCGAGGGAGGTTTTTCCTCCAAAGCTTTCAACTCCCGGTTGTCTGTGTACGTAAGTTTGGAGAAGCACTGCAGGTGGTAAGTGTATCTTAAAGCGGGGGTAGAGAGGCGTGTCTCTGTTATCCTCAGTTCCACAGACAGGTGCCAGAAGGTTATACTTGATTGAAACATTAGGGAGAGATTTCTAAGAGGAATGGCTTAAGCAGTGTTAGAAAATTGCAAAGGATGTGCATTTTTGGAGAAAGGAGAGAGAAACACTCAAAACACTTTTGTTACCTACAGTGTGCAAAGCGGTGTGCTAGATGCTGGGGTGCAGCGTGAGCTGGAGGGAAGGGCCCCGACCTGTCACTCCCGTGTCATATGGTTAGGACGCTGCCCCGTGGCTCACACTCTGCTCACCCTGTGAGAAGCAGCTCAGGGCCAGGCGAACCCCGCCGACGGCAGGTCCTGTCTCCAGAGCAGGGTTGATGAGGACCTGGGGAAGAGGTGCTTCCTGGTGCCGGAGGCGGGTGTCAGAGGGAGGAGAGGGACAGCAGGTCCCTGGACTCACCCCATCCGCTTCTCAGGCCGCGGCACTTACAGAGGTTCTCAAGCCTTTTAAATGCCTGACAAAGTGCACTGTCTGCTGTGTGTTCAGGAGCAGGTTGTAAGTGAATTAATCGTAACACTGGTAGGATTAAACCTAGAAACACGTGCGTCATTTAGTTTTCACAATTCTTTATAATGAAAAAAATTTTTCGAGGATTTAATTAATTAATTTATTTGACAGGTAGCGAGAGAGGGAACACAAGCAGGGGAGGGTCAGAGGGAGAAGCAGACTCACCCGCTGAGCAGGGAGCCTGATGTGGGGCTCGATCCCAGGACCCTGAGATCATGACCTGAGCTGAAGTCACAGGCTTACCCGACTGAGCCACCCAGGTGCCCTGTCCACACGTTTTTAGGAATTCTGCAAATACCTGAGTGTGGTGAGTGAGGCTGCCTGCTTCTGTGCTGGCCTCCCCTCTGTGTGCGTGATGTGGCCAGTGGCCCTGTTGGCTCTTCCTGTGGGGGTCTGGTTACAGGTTCCTGTGCCGGCTTGACTGAAGTCACCTTTAGCAGGACTGCAGGCCACATGGTGGGTCTTCCCGCTCCAGAGCCCCCTGGTCCCAGCAGGTTGCTGTGGTTGCTTTGATTACTTACTTGCTTGTTCGCACTTAATGCTCATGCAGGTGCACCCATTTCTGGGATGATCAGGGGCCAGTGCAGGTGGACTGGGCTCTGCTGGGGGAGCGTTACCCTGTCCCTCGGGAGGCCCTCTGTCAGCCCCCCAGGGCTGAGTTGTGTGTCTTGCACTGGCCTTGGGTTTGGTGTCGCCCTCCTAGTGCTCTGACATTGCGTAGCACTTCATGTTCCCTGCTGCCAAGTAAGAACAACTTGGGAATTAATTCATTTATTCCGAGCTGGACTCACCACTTCGCCAAGAGGGCCACCCAGTATGTAACCCTGGTCTTCACAGTGTGCAAGTCTGTCATGCTGTCCCCTTGATAATGACTGTAGTCACCTTTCCAGGGTGTGAGGCCCGATGGGGGAGGTGGGCGTGCTTGCAGAGCCCTGAAAGGTGGCCCAGACCCTGAACCGGGAGGGAGGCAGTTGCCAGGCCACTGACGTTGGCCAGAGTGTGAGTCAGTGTCCCCAGATGTGGCAAATGACAGATGTTAACTCCTCTGTGAAGCAGTTTGTGGGTGTCACGGGCCAGCAGGGTACTTCGTCAGCCTTTGACTCTGTTGCTTTTCCGTCTGCGGGCTTTAGAACACATGGGCCTTGAATGTTTACACTCTAAGCTCTAAGTAGTACACGGGCTTTTCTACCTTGTGACCCCTGTAGCCCCGTCTGTAGGTTGTGGGAAGATAGTAGAGCAGTCGTGAGAGCTCTTCTTTGCTTGTGGGTGTGGGGGTCACACACGCTCTTCTGGATGGGGGTCATGCTGTTCTGTGCGTTCTAGGCATTTAGAGATGAAAGTCCTCAGATCATCCAGTTGCTTTGTAAGAAACACTTCCTGGTAGAGCCCAGTCCCTCACCAGACCTTTGTAGGGCTCGGTGTGATCCCTCCAGGAGGGACACGACAGGGCGTTGACCGTGGGGTGTGTGGGGACGGGCTGGGCATGTGAGCATGCTGGGGCCTGGACTCAGAGAGAATGAGGCCCCAGGTCTGCAGACAGGTATGGGACGGTCCCCTGTCATTCTTGAGACACTTGAGAATGGGGCTTGTGGGCAGGTGCGGGTATCCAAGAGCTAATCAGAGATATGAAGCCGGAAAAGGGCGGATCCAGATGGGCCCTGAGTAACTAGGTGGGGAGAGCCCCTTGATGGGGAGCTGGGAAACCCAGGGCGCCTGCAGCCTAGGGGCTTGGTCACCAGGGCAGGGGTCCCAGCCACGGTCCCATCAGACT
The DNA here is from genome assembly GCF_022355385.1 of Mustela nigripes. Lineage (NCBI taxonomy): Eukaryota > Metazoa > Chordata > Mammalia > Carnivora > Mustelidae > Mustela > Mustela nigripes. The sequence continues at coordinate 280,945 of NC_081572.1, read as the reverse complement.
GGACTGTGCTTGTTGGTCCCCTGCCTGCTAGGTGCAGAGTGTCGTCGTGATTCCCGCACAGTGTTCCCGGTGTTCACGTTCACGTGTGGGTGCCTGGACGGCAGCGGTCGGCATTGACGCCTTCTCAGCTGTCAGATGGCCTTTTATGTGTTCTATTAGTTTAGTCACTCAATTAATGAATTAATTAATTTAATGTAGGCTTCATGCCCGGCGTGAGATCAAGACCTGAGCTGAGCTAAGGGGTTGGACACTTTAACTGACGTTCCACTTTTCACATATTTGGAAAGGGTCTTTTCGTTATAAAGAGTAAAGCTTATTCTGGGTTTTAATTTATTTTATTATTAGTAATTTGAGTGCAGATTTCATATACACGGATTTTTACTTTGTGTGGTTTAGCGTCTCAAGCTTCTGTGGAAGGTTCTGCCAGTGGAGGATCCTGGCTAATGCCAGAAGGTGGGGAGCTGCCTGGGACCCAGACTTCTCCCCGTAGCTGGGGCTTGTCCTCCTGGACAGGTATCTCTGGGGAGGTGCCGGAGCAGCCAGGTTTCACACGGTGGAGCACCAGCGGTCGTTCCGATGATAGCCTGGGCTAGAACTACCACCTGAGAACCTACTGGCAGTGTTGGTTTGAAAGAGTGATAGGAGGTATTTGCAGGGATAGAGGAGTGCAGACACCCGGGTCTTACCATAAAAGGCTGTGCTCCTAGGGCCTCCTGGGTGGCGCAGTCGGTCGTCTGACTCTTGGTTTCTGCTCAGGTTGGGATCTTGGGATGGTGAGCTCGAGCTCCGTGTCAGGCGCTGTGCTCAGTGTGGGGTCTGCTTGAGATTCTGCCTCCCACTCCCTCTGCCCTTCTCGCCTGTGGTCTTTCTCTCAAATAAATGTTAAAGAAAAAAAAAAGTTGTGGGGCACCTGGGTGGCTCATTTGGAGAAGCGTCTATCTTCGGCTCAGGTCCTGATCTCAGGATCCAGGGATCGAACTCCACATCGGGCTCCCTGCTCAGCGGTGAGTCTGCTTCTCCCTCTCCCTCCCTCTGTGATCTCTCTTTCTTTTGCTCTCTGTCAGATAAATAAAACCTTAAAAAAAAAAAAAAAAGTTGTGCTCCTAAAGATGGTGTTTTTCCACCCCGAGGTTATGGACTAAGCAGTGCACAGTCTGGAGAGAAGGCTTGTCCCACTCAGGACCTCTGGACCCTGTGGGGCGTGGATGGCATGGACGTACCCAGGCTGCATCCAGGGAGCCCCTCTGTGGGTGGCATGTCCTCCCAGTGTGAACCTCAGAGGGCCGGTGGGAGGTGGCCATGGAGGAGGATGGGGAGGACATGCAGAGGGGCACAGCCTGGCACAGAGGGCGCCGGGAACGAGTCTGTGTGTTCTGAGCCCCGGGCAGTGAAGCCTTTGCGTGTGTCCGCGGGTGCCCTGGTCCCCTTTGTGCAGCTCACTGCTAGGTGGAGTGGCCGGCCAGTGTTGCCGGCAGAGCCGCATTGGCCCGATTGGCCCGAAGCGGCATTCGTATGCCCTGAAGGGTTAGTGTGCAGAAGCAGGGAGGGGCTTTTGCTTTTGTTTGGTCTGAGTGTGTTGGTATGTTTCGGTTGATTTTGTGTTGTTTTAGAGAGAGTGAGAGCATGAGCAGCGGGGCTGGGGGAGCGGGAGTGGCCGAGGGAGAAGCAGACGCTCCTTGCTTTGCCTCGAGCCCGACGTGGGGCCCCATCCCTGGATCCTGGGATCAGGACCTGAACTGAAGGCAGACAGCTAACTGACGGAAGCACCCAGGGGCCCACCGTTGATTTTTTTTAAAAGAAAGAAGTGGGATTAGCTCTTAAAATAGGAAAACGGTCCTCGGGTTATTTTATAGTACAGTCCACAAAAAGTGATGTTTAAAAATGCTTTTTTAATTTTATTTTTTTTTAAAGATTTTATTTATTTATTTGAGAGAGAGAGACACAGTGAGAGAGAGCATGAGCGAGGAGAAGGTCAGAGGGAGAAGCAGACTCCCCATGGAGCTGGGAGCCAGATGTGGGATTCGATCCTGGGACTCCGGGATCATGACCTGAGCCGAAGGCAGTCGTCCAACCAACTGAGCCACCCAGGCATCCCAAAAATGCTTTTTTAATTTTATTATTATTATTTTTTTTTAAAGGTTTTATTTATTTACTTGACAGAGATCACAAGCAGGCAGAGAGGCAGCAGAGAGAGAGAGAGGAAGAAGCAGGCTCCCCGCTGATCAGAGAGCCTGATGTGGGGCTCGATCCCAGGACCCTGGGATCATGACCTGAGCCCAAGGCAGAGGCTTAACCCCCTGAGCCACCCAAGCGCCCCTAAAAATTCTTTTAAAAAAAAAAAACAGGGGCACCTGGGTGGCCCAGTGGGTTGAGCCGCTGCCTTCGGCTCAGGTCATGATCTCAGAGTCCTGGGATCAAGCCCCACATCGGGCTCTCTGCTCAGTGGGGAGCCTGCTTCCTCCTCTCTCTCTGCCTGCCTCTCTGACTGCTTGTGATCTCTGTCTGTCAAATAAATGGATAAAATCTTAAAAAATAAACAAACAAAAAAAACCCCACTCTTCGCATGTCTGGAGTTTGTGTTTCTAGCTTTGCGGTAGTAAAATGGTAGACTGTGTTGAGCCTGAGGTTCCTTGAGGGGTCACTTGGGACCAGAGAGACCGCACAGTCATCACAGTCCAGGCAGGTGTTCCTGGGGAAGGTGTACCTGCTTGTCCCGCCTTGTGGAAACCACCACAGTGGTCAGGGGGCACTTGCTTGGACATCTGGCCCCTTCCTTAAACCTCCTGGCGACCAGGAGACGGGGGTGGGGGAAGAGGTGCCAGATCTAACCCAGAGGATGCCGCGTGGCGTGGAGTCCATGGCCTTAAAGGTCAGCGATCCAGGCTTCGTGGCATAGTCTGTCACGGCCACACCTCCTTAGTGCCTGCCTCTGTCCTAGGGGTGGGCTGGGGAGTTCTGCGGAGGGTGTAGGGGGCCTTGTGGGGTATCCCTGGGGGGAGGTGCGATGCGGAGCCAGAAATCTCACTGCCTGGAAGTCACCGCTTTTGCTGTTTTGGCTGATAGGGGCCCCGTGTGAGCAGCCGTCCCTCTGTGTGATGCTCGCAGGGCAGTCCTGGGCTCATTAGGTCAGCCGTCTCGTGTCTTGTGGTGGGTAGAGTGCCCCTTCCTCCCGTTGGCTGGAGAAGGGCCTGGCGCTGGGAGTGCTGGTCCTCGTCAGGACTCTGCGCGAGTCCCAGCACTGTGTGTCACCGAGGTTATGAACGTTCTCCTGTCGTGAGATGCTGTCTTGGACGGCAGTGTGAACAGTGTCGCGTGCTCTGGTTGGGGTTCGTTCCCCATTCTCAGCAGCAGCGGTCTCTTCCGCCTGTTCCCAACCATGGCTGCACCAGGGCAGATGCCTCCTGGGTAGCCTGTGGCTCTTGGTGGAGATCTGAGGGCACACTGAAGCCGTGGGACTCTGGGGCTGCCCCCCACCTCTGGGTCACGTTTCTGACTCCGTGGGAGGGGCTTTGTACACAGAGTGGTGCCCTGCACCCTGTCCTTGGGGTCAAGGGTGCAGCCGGTTCAGGGTCAGCCTGTCAGCCCTCCACCCACGGCTTCTCACCTGGTGCTTCTCACCTGTGTCTGGGGATCGCTGTTGGCCGTCAGGTGTGCTCACCCTGTTTTCGGCTCCATCTCCTCTTGGGTTGGGGCGTTCGTAGTTGTGGGTGCGTGTGAGCTCTTCACGTGGAATCCCCCCTGTGGCTCATTTGCACGCGTTGGTTCCTTGCTTTGGTGTGTTGATCTGTTGAGACCCCAACGCTGCACACAGTAGTATGTGCCCCATCGTTAGAAATGTGCTTCCCGTCTTGATCGCAGACAACATTTGCCTGCCTCTTTCTTCTAGTCATGTTAGGGTTTCATTCTAGCGCCATTTTGAGATCTGTCTCTGGTGACTTGTTTTCATTAGCAAGTTCTGCATGTCACAGACGGCTAGGAAATGCCGGGGGACCCGTGTTCATTGTGACGTCGGCCTGCGGGGGGTGTGGAGCCAGAGGGACCAGCCTGACTCCAAGCTGATGGGGGCTTGTGGCTCCCCGTTCTCACTCCTGTTCTCATCCCCAGCACCAGGGGCTTCACGTTA
>NC_081572.1:195261-276812 GCF_022355385.1 Mustela nigripes | reverse complement strand
CAGCTTGACCTTAGGTTGGAATGCGTGCCCAGCTTGACCTTAGGTTGGAATGCGTGCCCAGCTTGACCTTAGGTTGGAATGCGTGCCCAGCCAAGCCCCCTTGCTGCCCTCGTCAGAGCTTGCGTCCTCTGACCTCACGGGTTTTCCTCCTGCTTTGTCAGTATCCCTGCTCTGCCTCACACCCTTATCGTGGGGAGGAGGTGCCATGCTGCCCGCAAGCAGGGCACCCCCAGTGCAGCCCCTACTTCCACGCTGTCCAACAGGTTGCGGTGGTGCTGGGGATGGGGCCTTTCCTTGCCTCCCCCAGCCCTGGCCGCCTGGGACGAGCAGCGGAGGCCCTGCTGGCCGAGCTTGCTTGCAGTCCTGGTGCCTTCCTGAGCCCGCCTGCCTGCTGCCAGCCCCAGCAAGGCTGGGTGGCCCCCACTTCTGCAGCCGCATGGGTTCTGGGTTCAGCAGGGTCCCCTCCAGGGCTCACCATCTGCCTCCTGGGCTTTCTCAGCCTGGTTTCTGGAGGCTCATCGCTGCCTGTGTGTCCCTCCTGGCAGCTGCTTTTCCACTGGTGGGTAGTAGTCCGTGCCAGCTGTGCGTTTGAACTCCCCCCGGAAGGGCGCATGTGTGGTTTCTGTGGGGTGGGGGTGACAAGTGAGGTTGCCGTCAGCGTCTGTGTGCAGCTGCCGGTGCGGGGGGGTCTTTGTCCCTCGGGGGTGAAGGCTGAAGACTCGACTCCCTGGGCCGTGCGGTGGGTCCACGCGCAGCCGTGGGTTTGCTCTCGTGTCGGTGGAAGCTCAGCTGACCGCGAGGGCGCGTTACGCAGGTTACTGCTAATGGAGCAGACGAAGAGGCGAGGGGAGGCGAGGAGGTGTTTTGTTTTAATGTTTTTAAACGATTTTATTTATTTATTTGTCAGAGAGAGAGAGCGAGAGTGAGCACAGGCAGACAGAGAGGCAGGCAGAGGCAGAGGGAGAAGCAGGCTCCCCGCGGAGCAAGGAGCCCGATATGGGACTCGATCCCAGGACGCTGGGATCACGACCTGAGCCGAAGGCAGCTGCTTAACCAACTGAGCCACCCAGGCGTCCCTGTTTTAATGTTTTTAGATAAGTCATTTTGAGAGACTCAGTCAGAAAACTTAGTCCCCACTTCCTGAGGAACAATTCTGTGGACAGTTTGGATGGTTTGGGGACCGGGGCTGGCCATGTCCTGGAGAGCTGGGGGGCAGCCCCGCGTCCCCACATTCCGTATGACCTGGGACCTGGAGTGAATCGGCGTCTCTAGCTGTCTGATGTAGGGAGTGGTTTTCCCGGACCTGCTCCGTTGTCCTCAGGGGAAGCCCGGTTCGACCCTGGGCTCAGGTGGGCTCAGGCTCTGTGGAGCTGCCGTCCGCGGCCGGGGGAGAGGATGCGCCCTGTGGAGGAGTAGATGCTGCTGGGCCTCGCTGCAGTTTTGCTTGGCGATGCTCTTGTTCGAGAAGTTCTGGCCCAGGTAAGACTGCGGGCTCCCGTCCGGAAACAGCGCGTTCCTTCCGTCCTGCGGCGCGCGGCTCGCGTGCATCGTGAGGGTGGTGGAGTCCGTCCAGCCTGGATCGTGCTTCCCATGGTGCCCGCTGCGGGAGAGTCTGTGTGCGGCCTCACGACAGATGCACCTCGGCGGCCAGCGCGCACCGAGGGCGACGGTGGATGGGGGCTTGCCCACAGGGAAGCTGTGGGAAGGTTCGCGGGCCCACACGGCCCTGAGACTTGCCTGTGGCAGGGGAGCGGGCTCCGTGGGGGCTCCCCCTGGGGCAGGGGAGCGGAGAGCCAGCGGCGCATGGGCCGGGCACTGAGCCCCGGCAGCTCTTCCCGTGGTGGTGGGCTGGGGTCCCTCCCTGGCCAAGGCGAGGCCGGCACGCAAGCCTGCACGTCCCCTCTGTGTGGAGTGGCCGCTGCCGCCTGCAGCCCAGCTAGGGGCCTTTGGGGCAGTTTTCCAGAAATGTCCTGTGGGACCTGTCTGGGGCACTAGACACTCTGTTCATCATTTCCTCTTGCCCCCAGCACCTTCAACACTGGCTTTTCTTCTGAGCAAGTTGGACTGCATTTCTGAGGGAGGTATGACGGCTGTTTGTCCCGGTGGCTGAGGTGGAAGTCTGTGGTGACGCCTGCGCCCGGGAGGGCCCTGCTCTCTGGGTCTGTGGGAGGCGCCACGTGCAGCCCCGGCGTGCGACGGGGCCGTGTGGCCCGCGCCTCCCGGAGACACGGCTCCATGCCGCGAGCCCTCCAGTGAGGGGTTTGCGTCCTCAATCGGTGCGATCCGTGACTTACCAGAAGACGCAGCGTCTCTGCAGGCTGTGACGATTTCTTTCACGGGTGGATGCTTTCTGCCGCTGCGAGGAAGGCCCCTCGGGCCCCCTGGGTGCACAGCGTGCCTGCCCTGCAGCGGGCTGTGGCACTCTCGGGGTTAAGTCATTTCTCTCACCTGGAGGCTGCTTTGTCCTTAGGCAGTTGGCGTTAGACAAATGACATGCTGTCTGGAGAGAAGGGTATTTAAATGACATCGCAGGTCTCCGGGTTGCCAAAAGGAAGCCCTCTGGGAATCTTATATATTTGACATGCATTTGCGTGTGTAACTGGAACCATGAGAAGGGTTTTTGTTCAAAGCTGTTGAAGAGTTTCCTTATTTTAAACCTGTTGAATCTGGAAAGAGTGGTTAGATTTTGAACTTTTTCTGATCATGACTTCTCCTGAAAGTTTGGAGCAGTGACTGTTTCTGCTCCATGGACGGCCCCCCCCGCCCCAGCGTCTGTGGGAGCTTCTCTGGGTGCCCTGCGTGGCCGCCGAGGCTGGTCTGTCTCTTTACACAGAGGCGGCTGGAGGGTGCTCAGAGTCTGGTGGCCGCAAACGGCCCCGCCAGCCCCTGCTCCCTGAGGTCGCTGCTCCTGGGGCCACCGTGGGATGGATCGGACCTGACAGGCCCAAGTTTCCAGTTGCTTGTTGAGGAAATCCACCGTCTCCCGTGTGCTCCTCTGAGCTGGCTCTTTCACTTTCCGCACGTCAGAGCCCGAGGGGAACGTCCCTGCTGTCTTCTGTGGGAGCCTGTCCCGTCGAGGCCCCTGTCGCTTGCTGGCGGCCATGTCTTCCACTGCCCTGGAGGCTCCGCCGCTGATGTCTGTCGCAGGTGTCAGGGAGGGGTCATCGGAGGCTTCTGAGCAGAGTGACAGATTCGTGACTTTGAAGAGCTCTGCGTCCAGCGCTTGGGTGGAGCTTGGCCAGACATCCACGCGGGCGGGTGTTGCTGGTGGGCGGCCCCTCAAGGCCCTGCAGTGTGGGCCTCTGTGTCTCTGACCAGTTTCTGCAGGAGGACAGAGGAGTCCAGTTACCTGTGGCACATGGGCACGTGTGGGTTCTGGGCACAAAGTCAGGGTGTGTCTGTGGTGGGTGGGGGTCACTGTGGCCTGCGTTCCCCACTGGTCTGCTGTCCCTGTACTGGAGAGCTGAGTCTGAGTACCAGCGCTCAGGGGCTAACCTTTTCTCGCTCCTGGGGACAGAGTGGGCCAGATGGACCAAGGTTGGACCCACTAACTAGGCTGGCGATTTGCCCAGCAGTGCTGGTCAGACTGTGACGTGGTCTGTGTGCGAGTCGTGGTGGAGGTCCATTAGTGGAGTCCAGTCCGGCCATTTGTGTCCTTTTCGTCATGACTGACAGACCTCACTGGCCAGTAAAGTGACGCTTTGGAAAGCCATTCCACGCTCCCTTGGGAACACACCACTGGGCTCCCTGATCTGGGGTCAGGCTCGGGGGGTGTGATGGGAGTGACCTCAAGGTCGAGCTGACCTGAGCTGGGGGCTGTATCCAGGTGGAGGTGGGCTTCTTGCGGGGGGCACCGAGCCATCCTGATGTGACAGCAGGTGTGACGCCTGCCTGAAGTCGACATCTGTGGCACTGGCCACGTCACTCCTAGTTGTCTGTCTTGAAATTGATTTTGTCCATTGGACCGATAAATTGGGACTCAGCAGTTAGCATCCAGGTTCCCCTCGGGCTATAGAATTGCTGAGCAGTTTTACCCCGAGCTGTCTGGGTGGCCAAGCCACAGTGACGGTCTTAGGGGCCCTGGCATGGCAGTGGTAGTGCGTTTACATGATGCTTTCCTCCCGAAGGTGCTACAGCCTGTTAGTTTTCACAGCCATTGGACTGCGAATAGGCTGTCCTATTAGCGAGGAAAGTGGATGTGAACAACACTAGAACACTAGGAGTAGTTCCAGGTGACCTGGAATTTCCCCGGGTAGAACCACTTGAAGGCCCATTGGAAGCATTATAGAGTTGGTTTAGTTCAAGTTAATATAATAGTTTAAAAATCACTGATTCGGTTTAACTACGTCACAGCAGCTGGGATGGTGCCCTCTCGTTTGCTTTGGTCCTTGTACATGCTCTAGGAGCCTTGATTATAATGTTCGTTAGCCATTCACGAAGACTGATAGGTGTTCTTTTTTTTTTTTTTTTTTTTTTAAAGATTTTTTATTTATTTATTTGACAGATCACAAGTAGGCAGAGAGGCAGGCAGAGAGAGAGGAGGAAGCAGGCTCCCTGCTGAGCAGAGAGCCCGATGTGGGGCTCGATCCCAGGACCCTGAGATCATGACCTGAGCCGAAGGCAGAGGCTTTAACCCACTGAGCCACCCAGGTGCCCCACCGACAGGTGTTCTTGCAGAACATTGAGCTCCTTCCCGGTGTGCCGACTGGTGGGGGCAGAGCCTGCTTAGCGAGGTCTGCCTGGCTTGGAGAAGGCTCCAGGGCCTTTGCAGCGGGAAGAAGCTGTGCTCCCGTGTGGCCTAACGAGATGCAAGGCGTGGGGACGCTGGGACCTCTCGAGAGGGAGCCCAGGGAGCCGCCTGGGCAGGCTCTCTCCTCTCAAGGGAGTCGTTAGAGCGGCGCCGAGTGCGGGTAGTGGTACTGCAGTGACAGAGGGTCTGGCCAAGAACACGGAGGGGAGTTGGGGAGGTCCCCGCTAGAGGCGCAGCGGCTACGGGGAGGGGGGCCTCAGTGTCACGGGGAAGTGAGGAGCGGCGGCTCTGGGATACTGGCCACGCCCTGACCTGTGCCCCAGAAGATGGTGTGTGTGGCTTCTGGCTGAGGTGGGACACGTGGGGGAGACAGGACCAGTTTCAGCCCTTGTGGCACTGGAGGGGCACGTCCCACAGGGGCTGCCCTGCTGCCTCTCTGTTGAGGAAACGAGAACTCAGCAAGGGGGTAGGCTCCAGGTTTGGGGTCTTGGCGTGCTCGATGTGGTGCCCCGGTGCCCCGTGCTCCCTGGGACAGCTAGTACTGGTGCCCCTGGTTGGTCCCTTTGTCGACCCTGGCTGAGATGGGTCTACGCCGTCACTTTACAGCTTACACAGTGTTGCTAACACTGTATTTTTGAGCTGTTTGTTAATAACTTATTCTGGAGTATGCTCATGTAATGTAAGTAAATTCATGTTAGCTATTTATAATAAAGTAAAAGGGATCACCATATGTATATAACAAGTGTCAGAATCGACACTACTTTTTGTTGTTATTTATGTAGAACCGAACACCCTTAGATGCAGAAAGGCAGAGGGGAAATTTGTGTTTGATATTCATCGTCTTACTGTTGTTTCTTTTGATTTTTTTGCTCAAGGCTCTTTCTGGTACGTTTTCTCAGAAGATGGTTTCTGGGAGGGTAGCTGCTCGGGAGATCGCTGCTTCGTTTTGCGTAAACCCCCACCTGGAATGTCTTCTCTGACTGTGTGCGTGTAACCTCGCTGGTCTTCTTGTCGAACAGGCAGGACAGCGTGAGGTGTACCGTGAGGCGCTTGTGGTGGCGCCGGACTCCTGGGCAGGCCTGGCACACACGCGCACAAGGGGCTGAGGCCGGTCCCCTCTTGGGCTGCCTCTTGGTCACACGGTGTGCTGGCGTTTAGCTTCGTTCTTTCTCCCGTCAGGGGTCGATCCCTGTCGCTGTCCTGTCCTCCTTGATGGGACAGGTGTGTGGTGCTCATCTGCAGTGAGGACCCGGCCCGGGGTGGGAAGCTGCTGGAGCACAGGAGGCTGTGGCCGTGTGCGCTGCTAGAACGACATGCTCCCCCCACTTTACGCAGCTGCTCGCCCCTGGCGGTGTGGCCGTGTCCTCTGCCCTTCCACTGTCCGACCCAGGGTGTTACAGGCCACATGTTGCTGGAGATGGTCATGCCCTTGTGCCCAGTGCCTGGGAGCGTCTCCTCTGAGAACAGGTCCTCACTGGTTTCTACTTCTGAAGCTCTCCAGACACCAGAGTGAGCTGTCAGTGGGCTTTATGCCGCATTGTTGTTGGGTTCGGATCAGCAAATTGGGACTTAGAGCATGGGCTTTCAGAAAGTCCCATTGAGTGTGACTTCTAAAAAAAAATTAATATTCTCTCTTTGAATTGCAAATTAAAATTTTTTCTTAGGTTTTCTTTTTTTATCATATTTTCCTATTATAATAATTTTAAGAGACCTTTTTTTTTTTGAAAGATTTTATTTGTGTATTTGACAGAGATCACAAGTAGGCAGAGAGGCAGGCAGAGAGAGAGAGGAGGAAGCAGGCTCCCTGCTGAGCAGAGAGCCCGATGCGGGGCTCGATCCCAGGACCCTGAGATCATGACCTGAGCCGAAGGCAGGGTCTTAACCCACTGAGCCACCCAGGTGCCCTTGTGGGCAGCTTTTAAAAGATGTTTCCACCTGATTTGAGCTGGCAAACTTCTCTTTTCCTTCCAGACACTTGCTTTCTGACCAGCTGGCTTTGGGGTGGACAGTACCTGCCCCTGGGGCTGCGGAGGCAGCAGGTGTGATGCTGGCCTGTACTCACGGTCTTTGTCTCCTGTGCAGTTGTCCCTGTGATCCTGAAGGCGCTGACCTATGAGGAGAAGCGGGGTTCCTGCAGCGTGGGCACCAATGTTAGAGACGCCGCCTGCTACGTGTGCTGGGCCTTTGCACGTGCCTATGAGCCCCAGGAGCTGCAGCCCTTCGTGGCTGCCATTTCCAGGTAACGTCCGTCAGAGCCGTGGCGGGGTCAGGTGTGCCCCTGGGTTGTCCCTGGGATCGTAGCCTCCTGACAGCACGGGAAGCAGCCAGTGTGGTACCTTTCCCAGAAGAAATAGGTATTAATGAGCTAATGATAGAATTTTAAGGGTGATCTGTAGAAAAGAAGCAGCTCATGAGTGGAGTGCCTTTCTCACGGGTGAGCAGTTCGAACCACACATGCTGAGGAGGAACGTTCTGGAGGCTTTGGCCTGTGGCTAGCGGGTCCTTAGAGAAAGGGGGTCTGTGTTGTAGGTGGCATGGAAGAAGCACAGGTTCTTCTGTGCTCGAACAGAAGAACCTGTGGGGTTCGAACTCGGTCAGGTGAGCTGTGCTGAGAGTGTGTGTTCTGTCGGGAGAAGTTCTGGAACTTCAGATGGAGTTCCTAGGGAAGGCTCGGGAGGGCGGGAAGAAGCTGCTTTTGTTGAGGGGCCGCGTTTTGTCCAGCCTTCATTTTCAAGTTTTATGGACTTGCCCCTGAGATTCACTTAAGGCAACATGTGTTGACGAGCTTCACTGTCTGTGCCTTTGAAATGAAAATCAGCTCTCGGGAGAGCAGGTTTGTGAGGTAGGGGCGATGTATTTTCTCTGGTTCTCTGGGGAGAGAAGTGACAGCGGCAGACGCGTGACCTCGCCAGAACCCTGTGTGGACCGTGGCATGCCTGGGCTCCTCGGCCCTCGGCCTCCCGCTGTGCGTGCCCAGCTGAGCCTCCTGAAGGTGGCTCGGGTCCTGTGACATCATGCTCCAGTTTTAGGATCGGATGCTTTTTCGCTTGGAAAAGTACAAAACAGATGTGTTCCCAGTAGAGTGGGTTTTTAAGTTAATGTTTGTACTCTGATTTGTTTTTCTGTCTTTGGACTGAAATAAGTTTCTTTGAGTAGAAGGATGTCAGGTCTCCGCTTCTTGTGGTTTAAGTAGCCGGGGGAGGGGCACTGAGCGGCAGCCTGTGTTAGTCGCAGGCGAAATGCTTACCTGCCACTTTTTTTTTTTTAAGATTTTATTTATTTATTTGACAGAGAGAGATCACAGTAGGAGAGAGGAAGGGAAGAGATCAGAGAGAGAGAGGAAGGGAAGCAGGCCCCCTGCTGAGCAGAGAGCCCGATGTGGGACTCGATCCCAGGACCCTGAGATCATGACCCGAGCCAAAGGCAGCGGCTTAACCCACTGAGCCACCCAGGCGCCCTTACCTGCCACTTTTACTGGGAGCCGGAGTTCGAAATGGTGCTCGGGCCGTGGACGTGCCCTCCCGCAGCTCTTGAGGAGGCCGAGGTTTGTGCGTGAGACCCTGCAGGCCTTAACACCTGGGAGCGCGGCCCTCTAGCTCTGGTGTCCCTGGCGCCTGCGGGAGTGGCCAGCCTGCCCGGCGAGCGGCCAGCATCTCGGGTCCTGCAGCTGTCCCTTGGGGGTGCAGAGGGACAGGGGACTGGAGCACCACTCTGTTCTCACTGGTGTCCCGTGCTTCCAGGATCTGAGGGCTGGGCGCGGGGCCTCAGGGCTGTTTGCCGCCTGTGCTGTGCAGCTGGGGCCTCTATTGAGCAGTCTTGACTCCAACAACGAAGTGAAGCCTCCAGAGGAGCCTGAGGATTCCGACCGGGTCAGGGAGATAAAGCGCTTCCGAGGAAGTCATAAAGAGGCCCAGTGCCTCCCAGCCGGGTCCACCTGGGGAAGTGCAGGGCGGGGCACGGGGGCTGGTCTACGGAGGTGCTGTCCTGCAGAACCTGAGGCCAGGGCGCCCGGGGGGCAGAGGGAGGCTGCGTGCACCTGTGTCCCTCACGGGCCGTCGCCGCGGCTGCTGGTGATCCTCAGGGAGCAGCGAGGGCCAGGCTGCCGGGGGAGCCTCTCCCGGCTCCTGGGTCCTGCCCACGCCGTGTCCCAGCTGGCCACCTGCCACACTTGTTCTCCTCTGCACCGTGAACTGGCTTGAGGGAAGGCCCTGCCTGCTGCTTGCTTGTCCTGCCCCTCCACTTTGTGGAAGTTCTTCTGTAGCTAGAGTGTGAAAGCGAAAAACGTACTTACTGTTGATGTCGGTCACAGAGCAAACTTGTTGAGGTTGGTCCTGTCTCGTGCTGTGAGGCGTGGTAGGGGCCGTGGTCTTCCCACCCCACGGAGGCCGAACAAGTGATGGTGTTCGGGACGGCTGCCCGGAGTCTCGCAGCAGGCAGGCGCCGGGCTGGGCCCCTGCCGGAGGCAGACACCCGGGCCCGGCTCTGCGTGAGTGCGCAGCTGGCCTCTGCTGCGAGGTCCTGACGGCGTGCTCTGTGGCAAACACACGCTGCTTCAGGGGGACCTGGCCCCTGACGTGGTTGTTCCCCTTTCAGAGCGCAAACAGCCCCAACACACTTGTTTTTGAGTTTTACATTTGCCTGGGAGCTATAAGCTTCACAGGAATCTGTGTCCCTGCTTTCTCCGGGGACCCTCCTCAGTCCCACCTGATGGGAGGAAATAGGGCCCAGGGCTAAATGGTTGCCAGAGGCCACGGGACCAGAGTGAGGCTTCGCTCACCTGGAGAGGAGCCCTGCACGTCCAGAAGGCCGAGTGACCATCACACACGCTGTTCTGTACTTGGGGGGAAGCTTCTTATGGCACCACAGGGTCCCAACTCTAATGTCTCCAGTCATGTGTGGGCCCAGGGCTCTTGGCCAGGGCTCCGGGTTTTGGAAAAGAGGCTCTTCTCACCACAGGCAAAGCTGTGTTCTGCAACGTCAGAGCTCACCGTTGTTCCCAGTCTCTGATGTTATAAAGCAAAATGTCGGTGAATGGAAAGATGTTAAGCCTGGCCTTAGCATGGGTGTAGAAGTTGGGGGTCAGCCTGACTCTGAGGGGTCCCAGGCATGAGTATGTCACAGGTCCCAGGACATGTGGGCCAGCCGGTGGCCTATACAGTCACCAGTGAGCTCCTTTCTCCAGAGTGTGCTTCCTCCACAAAGCCTCTGGGTGCTGAGGGGTAGAGGGGCACCGGCAAGCTCAGTCCAGGGTCACGATCCCTTATTCAGAAAAGGAAAAACAGGCGTGGGGCTCAGTGAGCTGGCTCTGCAGCATGAGAGGGTCCCGGTCTCCCCACTCACTTCCTGGTAAGTGACACTGGATGGGAGGGCTTTGAAGGGACCAGTGACCACTCCGGTCATTCTGCCTGTGTTGGAGCGAGCGTGCCTTTGTGGACTGCTCGTTGCAGAGAGGGTGGAGCTGAGCCCCTTCTTTGGCGGTCGTAGGTAAGGGTTTTGTAGGGCCCCACTGTGTGTCTGGGAAGCAGGGCTTCTGTCTGGGACATGTCGGGAGGACGTGAAGGTGGGTGTTAAGAACACTGACCTTTCTGAGCGGGGACTCATTTTTATTTATTTTTTTAAATTTTATTTATCTGACAGACAGAGATCACAAGCAGGCAGAAAGGCAGACAGAGAGAGAGGGGGAAGCAGGCTCCCCGCTGAGCAGAGAGCCCGATGGCGGGGCTCCATCCCAGGACCCTGAGATCATGACCTGAGCCGAAGGCAGAGGCTTTAACCCACTGAGCCACCCAGGCGCCCCTGAGCTGGGACTCGTTTTGAGCGAGTCACTGAGCGTGAAGGACCAGAGATCAGGGACTGTGGCAGAGGCCAGTGTCTGTCCTCGGAAACTCCCTGGGTTCTAGCACGTCCTTCTGTCTCAGGGAGGTTGGGTTCTCTCTCTCTCGGGCAGGCCCGAGGAGTTGCTCGATCACACACATGGAGGCTAGCAGACTAGACAGCAGCTAGCAGGGGTACTGGAGACTCCTGGTTTGTCACCTTCCTGATCTCTCCAACTTACCCGGGAGTTTCTGTTAGAAAGGCACCTCTTGTCCCCTCTCCCTGCGCCCATCCCAGGATTGGATGAGCCAGTGCCCTTTGGAGCTGTGCCCAGCAGGTTTTCGGGCCAGTTTGGCAGGTTCTGAGGGAACCTGTGCTCCATCTCTTCCCGTCCATCTGGACTGCGGGCATCTGGGGGCGGGAGGGCGGGCTCAGAGGTGAGTCATGGTGCTGGGGAGCCTGGCGGACGTTGCCTGCGCGCGCCTCCCTGCCCCAGGAGTATCGGTTGGGGTGTGGCCTTCGAGACCTGCCTCCCTCGGTTTGTAATAAGTGACCACATTTTAATTGTCAGCTTTTAAACCCATTAATCCTGGCTCATGATAAAACCATGATATCTGTAATTGTACTTTCCCAAACTCTCCAGTGGGTCCTGCAAAAATAGACAGCCGAGATCAGAATGTAATTGTGGAAGTGAAGTAGAAATGCCTAATGAAAGAAACCAGGGTGGTAGTCACAGTGGGAAAGGGCCTGGGCTCAGGGCAGGTGCCCAGGGAGAGGCTGGGTCTGTGGCCCTCACCTCCTCGGACGGCCGTGAGACAGGCTTACCTCCCGAAGGAACGTGCACATTCTTTCGCTCCTGGTGCATTTGTGCTGACCCTCTGACTTAAAAATACCAGAAAGGCGGTTTTTAGGTTGATTGAATCATGGTTTGAAATGGTCAGTTTAAAAAAACCCGTATTTCTTTAGCGTTATACACAGGTTAAGAGACCAAACTGTGGAAAAGTCAGTAGGCCTTCCTGAAGAGCCACTTGCTGCTTAGGAGGAGTGAAACACAAAGCTAAAGTGGTCCCAAGTGGTGGTGAGTTATCCATAAACTGCTTCTCATCAAAAGCTAATTTACAAGAAGAAAAAGAAAAAGGAGCGGCCGTTGCCAGCATGTGCGTTGGTTGTCACCTTCTAGTGATTTCCTCACCTGAAACTCTTTTGTAAGCCAGGCCCCTGTTGACATCAGCGCCAGCGGCAGCGCCCACTCCAGTCAGCCTGCGGAGCCGGCCCAGCCAGCAGCGGGCAGCGTGGGCTGGGCCCGGGGATCGAGAGTCCCAGATCTCTTCCTCGAGGGCAAGATTGTCCTGAAAAATCAGGAAATGGCAAGCATTGCTCAAAGCTACGTCTTGTTCTCACTCAGCGTTTCTTAATGGCAGACTTCCAGAGGGAAGATAACCCTTTTGTTCTTCAAGAAAAGTTTAATGGTGGTTGGTGACCAGAGTGTGCCCCTGGCCCCCCTGTCCGCCGGTGAACCCCCTCGGCCTCCACGGGGCACTGACACGAGTGCCTCCTGCGCATCTGGTGTCTCACCGCCTTGTGAACTGGTGTGAGCTTCGCCGCTGAGGGCCGAGGAAAGGGAGATGAGTCATGGGCAGGGCCTGCGTTTTACTCAAAAAAATGATGTGATTTGCACTTTCAGACAGCGTGGATGGGTAGTAAATTGTCAGTCTGGTGTTTATCCGTAACGTTCCTTTGCTTCAGAACGACAAGAAGAGTGTTACTTAGGGAAAAAGCAGCGGATTTTGCCTTTTATTTATTTTTTGGCTATAGAGCATTCTACAGTCTAACAGACTGAGTTTGGGGTGAGATCTGCTCTTTGCTGTGCCCATTGAAAACCAGGTGCCTGGAGCTTAGGACAGGTAGAGGCGTGCAGCTTTCCCCTGGCACAGATGAGAAAGAAAAGTCCTTTTCTGTTCGACACGGACCATTTCTCTGTGTTGAGAAATCATGGTGAAGTATCGTCTGAGCTCCTCCGGCGAGAGCAAACAGGTGAAGGCGCAGGAGATGCGTTCCAGCCCGACTGAGGCCCGGCCAGCAGCGCGCGCGGCTGGCCTGTGGCCACTCTTCGTGTCCCCTTTCCGAGTGTGGAAGGAGGGCTGGTGACTCACGCACTCGGCCCCGTCTGGCGGAGGAGAGGGGACCTCAGGCCCGTGGGAGCTTCCGTAATTATGTTTGCTCGGTACGATTAGACCCGCATTTGTTGGAAACGTGCTGGTGTTTCTTGACGAGCCAGTTTGGTTCTGAAAGTGTGAAATTAGAGCAGTTTACAATTTTAATCAGCCCAGTACCAGAAGCTGGTTACACAGCTCCCCGCACAGTTGAAGTCTTGAGCTAACCTCAGAGTCTGTGTTTGGCTAAAAGCTGGGTTTTGAGGGGCACTGCTGTGTCTTTCCTGCTTCACTTCGTCAAGTCCGGGAGAATATTGGTGAAGCAGGGACCGCCTTCGGGCATTTACTTGTGAGCGCAGAAGGCAACCTGACTGAAGGTGAGGCCTCGCACAGTCGAATCCAGGCTGCCGCCGACACGGCCCTCGGGGCCCGGCTGTGCGGGACAGCGGCTTCCTCCCCCCTTCCACACCGTCATGTGTGCTCACTGGCAGGACGCAGGGGCTCTCATGCCCAGAGCTGGGCACTGTGTGCCACACACAGTTTCTGCTCAGTTACTTAGATATGGAACCTTCCGGGGCTCCTGTGATGCTTGGTCTCGACGAGTTGTCGTCCTGCGGCCCATGAGTGTAGGAGCGGCACAGTGTGCTCTGGGCCTCGCCACAGCTGCCCTCCTCGCTAGAGGCTCTGGGTCCTTCTGACCCATGTGAGGCTGCGCACAGGCCAGTGTGAGTGCGCGTTCTGCAAGGGGCCCTCAGCTCTGGCGGGGACCCCACCCCTCCCCGTGGCTGCCTGCGGTGGTTTAGGGGCTGTCTGGAAGGAAGGGGAGTAGTTAACCTACACGGCAAAACTAGAAGCCACCTTCCAGAGTCACCCGTTACTACCTGGGCTCCGCCGCAGCACGAACTTGAAGGCTTGACGCTAAGCTGTCTCCTTGGGGCTCCTGCCCCCACTGGCTCCTCAGAGCAGGGTCCCTCTATGCCGGGCTGGCCTCGGGAGGGCACTCACCGCTTGGCGGGCTGGGCACGAAGCGAAACCTGTGAGCTGTCTTAGGGCCTTGACTGCACCAACAAGAGCTTGGTTGGAAGTAGACTCAGCCTGGCCTGAGTGGGGCCAGCGTGTCCGCACACGGGTGGGCGGGGCCGGAACTGTTGAAGTGGACGCATCCGGCGGCAGTAACCTTGAAGGGGTTCTGGCTGGCTTACAGGGTGGTTTCACATTCCTCTCTTTGATCAGTGTTCCATAATTGGAAGATCATAATTTAGGACAAATAGATTGATAGGAAATTAAAAAAAATTCAACATAAAAAGTGAAGTTTTGGTAGTATTGGCTAGACCCAGAGTTAGTGAAGTTATAGTCTACGTTTTTCTTGCATCAGATGTTGAAGCAGAAAATCTTGTGAATACCTTTTCCTAGAATACATATGATCTTATGGATTTTGATAAAGAGCTCTTGTGGAACATGAATGTGGTACTGAAACTTCCGTTAATTTTGGGACTGTATGTAGGATAACCACACATTCTTTTGTTAAGAACAGCAGTTACGTCAGTTTCAGTTACCGAGAGAGCACAACGACTCATCTCCATCAGTTTAATGATTTCTGAGATTTTATTAACAAAAGCCAGCATGATGCTGAAGTTGAAAGTGACTTTTCTTTACTTTTAAGCCCAGTATTGTTTAAATCTCATTTCGGCTGTAGGCTGTGGTCAGACATTTAGAGGAGAAAGGGAGTACGCTCTGCTGAGAGAGTTTTGCTAAATTTACTTTCAGCTTTACCTGTGGAAGGACCCAAGACACTGCAATCTTCAGATTGTTTAGTTGTTTTCAGAATTTTAATTTTCAACCGACTCGAGACTTCAAGGAGAGTTGTAAGAAGTGGGAAAGGCTCCCGTGGGCCCTTCGCGGGCTCCGCTCGCGTTCTCACCACGTGCACCTACAGTGCGAAGTGCCGGTCGAGTAGCCCCTCAGCTGTAGCCGAGGGCGGTGGCGGGCTATTGGTGGCGTCATGGCCAGGGCCCACCCTTGTCCCCTGGTTGAGGTGGGGTCTGTCAAGCTACTGGGATTGTCTTCCTTTGTGCGTGACGCACGTTCCCGGGGACCTGCAGACCATGTCCTGCCCGTGCTGCCCAACGGGTCGGTGGGTGTTGCCTGCGGCGGGTGCCAGCAGCGGCTGCTCTGGCTGTTCTCTCTGCAGAAGGCCTGTGCTCTCGCTTTCTACCTGCTGCATCGTCGGTGGGCGCGGGTGGACTGACGCGGGCCTCCCTCACCCTTGGGCCTGTCGGTCCTGTCGTGGAACACTTGCTGGTGGTGTGGCCCAGACAGCTCTACCTTCGGCCGTTGGGTGTGGCTTCATGTGGGCTGCTGGGTCCTCTCACAGGGACTGGGACTTCCTCGCTTCCTAGCGGGGCAGGATTCCCCAGGCTTATCTTTTGTTCCCTTGGCTCAGCCCTGAGGTCAGCGGCTTCCAGAAGTTTATGTTGAGATCTGAGACCCAGATCCTGCTCATTCTCCCGTACAGGGACGCCAACCAAGGGTGCCTCCAGCCAGAGTCCCTGTGTCCGTGCGGACCGTGTGACGCCAGGCCAGCACCCCGCTGTGCTAGCTCTCTCTTCCGTCCCTCCGTCCTGCTGGCTCTCGTCCTTGGCTGTGTGTCCAGTTGTCCGTGTGTGGTGGCCCCAGAGCTGCTAGCCCACCTGCCATGCCAAAGGTCACACATGCTGGCCCTTGGTGTGGTGCTGCTCTGTGTCACAGGTGCCTTTCCATGGCTGCTGGGGTCCCCCACGTTACGATGGCTCTTGGCATTTGCTGCAGTGAGGTTCTCCTGCTGTACGTTCTTTGGGTTTTGACCGGTTCAGATTCGGGCACCACAAGGATGGTCCCGAATGGTAGTTCTGTCTTTCCTGCGTCCCCCCACTCTGCCCTTGGCAGTCAGCCACCCTGTCCCCTGGCCGTCACCACACTGGCTTTGGACCCTCTAGTTTTGCTGTTTGTAGAATGTCTCCTGTACGGACACACAGAGTGTGCAGACTTCCTGTTTAGCAAATGCCCGTCGCTTTCCCCGGGCTTCCTCGTGAGTTGGTGCTTCATTCACTTTTACTACGCAGGAAGACTCTGCAGTGTGGGTGTGCGGTAACTGGTCTGACGCGGGTCCGGGTGGGCTGGAACCAAGGTTCCAGCAGGGCGGATTCCCTCTGGAGGCTCCGGGGACAATCCGCCCCTCTTCCAGCTTCTAGAGGCTGCGCCGTCCCTTGGCTTCTGGGCATTCCTCCATCTTCACAGGTGGCGGCTTTGGGCCACGTCCTCCTGGGTCTCCTGGGTCCCCTCTGCCTCCTGCTTCCAGTCCCAGGGCCTTTATGACTGTGCGGGGTCTGTCAGCGTAGCCTCCCTGACTGGCACCTGCAGCCTGAACTGCCCTTGGCGGCTAATGCCACGTGTCCACAGGCTCCGGGGTCAGCTCCTGACCATCCGTGCCGGCAATTGAGCTGCTTCCAGTCGGTATCGACGGACGTGCAGCCGGAGGGACTGGGGGGTGGTTCAGGAGGTCCTTGTCCAGGCTGGGAGAGCTGGGAAATGTGGTTGTGTCCATGGGCTGTCCCAGGTTTGGAGGAGGAAGAGGACTGAGATGCAGG
This sequence comes from Mustela nigripes, assembly GCF_022355385.1. Lineage (NCBI taxonomy): Eukaryota > Metazoa > Chordata > Mammalia > Carnivora > Mustelidae > Mustela > Mustela nigripes. The sequence goes on along the minus strand of NC_081572.1, from coordinate 260,469 downwards.
AAGAGGAGCGGCTCGTGTCGGGCCCTCAGCTCTCCGGGCGCACGGAGATGTTGCTTCGCGGTGGCCTTCGTGGGTCTGAAATACCCCTTTTCTTTTTTTTTTTAAAGGATATTTTATTTTTTAAAAGATTTTATTTATTTATTTGACAGACAGAGATCACGAGTAGGCAGAGAGGCAGGCAGAGAGAAAGGGAAGCAGGCTCCCCGCTGAGCAGAGAGCCTGATGCAGGGCTCGATCCCAGGACCCTGAGTCATGACCTGAGCCGAAGGCAGCGGCTTAACCCACTGAGCCGCCCAGGCGCCCTGAAATACCCCTTTTCAAAAGCCTTTTCTCTGGGCTGATTGGAGGTGCAAGTTCTCCAGTCATCCTTGGAGCCAGCACTGTCTTCAGTCTTGCCCCAAATCCTTTGTTTTCTGTTACTAAAGCCACACAAAGTCAAATGAGTGCTTTCTGCCGTATCAGTGATAATTAAGAGAGGTTTACATGAAGTCTGAGGAATTTTTTGAGCTCTGCGCACGGTTGTGGTGGTCTTGGGGGTCGGGGCGTGGCCATCTGGAGGATTTGTGAGACCTGTAACTGTGTTTTGCACTCGGTTGGGTTTCTGCGAAGGGGCAGGGCCTCGGGGCTCCACTGGCTGCCTGTGCGTGTCCCTTTGCGCTCCCTGTTCATCTCTCGGAGCTCTTGCCTGGGCCCGGGTGTCCACGTCCATGTTTGTGTCCATGTCAGCCCTGCCTGGTGGCTTCACTCCCGCCAGGCACTGCCAGTATCACCCTCTGTCCGCCCCCACCCCCTCCCCCGCCTCCCCGAGAAGGCTGAGCACATTCCACTTCCTTCCACTTCCTAGGCCCCCGTGATGGCAGCTCTTCTGCCCTGGACGTCCCTGGCACCCGGGTGCGTGTGCCTCCCGTGGCCGTCGGTGGCGCAGGGTCAGCCCCCGTGGCGCCGGGGGCTCGCTGCGCACAGCTCGCACTGAGCAGATGGGAGAGGCTCCCACGTCCTGCGACAGGGCGTGTGTTCTTCCACGAGTTTCCTTTTAACCGCTTTCCTCTTCTTCACAGTGCCCTGGTGGTCGCCGCGGTGTTTGACCGGAACATAAACTGCAGGAGAGCGGCGTCCGTGAGTCTCGTTCTGTTCTTTCTCCCCGTGCTGCGGGTGCGCCCTGAGCCGTGCCCCTGCTCCACTGAACAGGCCACCGCTGCCCACGCTGCCTGTGCGAGGTGCCAGGGGAGCCCATCAGCAGAGCGCTGGCTCGGGTGTCCTTCCGCTTTCGGGGGAGGGAGTGGTCTTCGGGGGAACCGGGGTCAGGGTGACATGCCCCATCCCCAGCATGCCACGAAATGTAGCCATTGCGAGCATCGTGCCTCGTGAGCGGACATGGCTTAGGGTAGCCTGTGCCCTGGGGAAGGAGAAGAAAGTGAGTTCTGGGCATGTGACCTGCGTGTGACAGCAGAGCAGGCGGCTTTGAGCCTCAGGAGGGGTTGTTGCCAAGAGAGGTCATTTCAGCGTCCCGTGGCCGCATGGGGCCTGGAGCCTCACTGGCCGTGTTGGACACCAGTGCGTGGCCCCGCCAGAGCCTGGTCACATCTTGGGCGGATTCTGTGTGCCGAGGGCTATCAGCAGGCTCCGCAGCCACTTCTGGAGGACCCTGGGCAGGAATCTGCACGAGCATCCCACTGCCCCTCCCACAGGGCTGGGCTGCGGCCCCGAGCTTGGCTGAGGGGTTCCTGTGGATGCTGGTGGAGATGACGGCTGCTGGGCCTGGTCCCTGGGATACTTGCGGGTGATGTCCATGGCTGTGTCCTGGCTTCACACAGAGCTGTCCTGCTGGTGGTCCGTCACTTAGATCAGGCTCAGCATGGGCTGCTGTAGGTGCTGCGGGACCAGAAGCCGGGGCCAAGAGTCCCTTCAGCAGCAGAGCCTGGTAGCTGGGGTGACCGTTGCGCTCGGTTCCCTACAGAAATGCCAGCTGTTTCTTTCCCACAGGGAGGAAGCCAAGCCAAACGGTACTCGGCCACAGCTTGCCCAGGCCAGGGCTTCTGTTCTCAAGGGCATGCTTTCCAGGGCACTTGGCACCACACGTGGGCCGTGGGACGTGGGCCCAATTCCTGGGTCTTTTCTTGGGGTGCCTGTGGGGCTGGTGGTTCTGAGGCAGGGATGGCCAGGGGGCCTGCTCCCATGGCTGGCTCTGGTGGAGGAAGGCACGGGAAGCGGCAGGGCCTCACCTCCCTCTTACTGGTGTGCGTGAGCTCGTGTGTCAGGTCTGGGGTGCGTATGCCCCTTGCAGCTCTGCATACAGGATCTTGTCATCTGTGAGAGAAAAGTTTACTCTTTCCTTTCCGGTCTTGATGCCTTTAATTTCTTTTTGTTGCCTAAGTGTGCTGGTAGGAGGAGCTGCAGGTACTGTGCTGCGCCGGGATGGGGACAAAGCACACCCCGTCTTGCTGTCCATCTCGGAATAGGCCAGCTTTCGCTGTCATGTGTGATATTTGCTGTTGGGGTTTTGTAAATATGCTTTAGCAGGTTGAGGAAGTGCTGCTAGTTTGTTGTGAGGGTTTTTACTTTTGTTTTTAAAAATCACGAGTGGAAGTTTGATTGTGAGATGGTCATGTGGTTTTGAACTTACTCTGTTCACGTGTTGTGTCCTGTTAATTGATTCTGCAGGTATTAAGCCAACCTTACGTCCCAGGATGAATCCTGTTTGTCATGGTGTAATGCCTTTTCATATGTTGCTGGATTTGGTTTGCCAAAGTTTTGTTGAGAGTTTTGAGTCTGTGTCGTAAGGGATATAGGACAGTCTCTGTCTGTTGGGATGGTTTTGTCTGGCTTTGGAATTAGGCTAATCTGGCCCCATGGAAGGAGTTGGGAATACAAGATCTTCCTCTTGAATTTTGTTGAAAATGTTTTAAAAGCTTGCCATGGGACGCCTGGGGGGCTCAGTGCGTTAAGCGTCTGCCTTTGGCTCAGATCATGATCCTGGGGTCCTGGGATCGAGTCCCGCATCGGGCTCTCTGCTCAGCGGGGAGCCTGCTTCTCCCTCTGCCTCTGCCCCTCCCTCTACTGCTCATGTTCTCTCTCTCAAATGAATAAATAAAATTTTATTTTTTAAAAAAGATTTTATTTATTTATTTGACAGAGACACAGCGGGAGAGGGAACAGAAGCAGGAGTGGGGCAGGGAGAAGCAGGCTCCCTGCCGAGCCTGGAGCCCAGTGCAGGGCAATCATAGCCCGAGCCGAAGGCAGCCCCCAGGCGCCCCTTCTTTGTTTCTGCTTTAAATGTTTGGTGGAAATCACGTGAACTCCTCTGGGGCTGTTTTTTGTGTCTTGTTTCTTTGGAAGTATTTCGTTATTAATTCAGTTTGTCCGCTTACCTGTTTTTCCTAGTGAAGAGCGTCTCTGTCCATCTGAGTTGTCAGATGCACCGGCTGGACACGGCGGGGGGCTCTGTCCGCCCATGTCGCCATGAGTGCGGTTGGCACTTCTGTTGACCCGTGGCGGGTGCTCCACAGATGCTGGTTCATGAGTGGGCAGCGGTGGACCCAGGGACCAGCGTGGCTTGGTGTGCTGCAGGCGGTGTGTGGGTCTCCCTCGTGTTGGAGCTGGAGAGTCCTCCTGGCCCTGGCCGGGCCTGCCTGCCCACCTACTTTCTCTGCCCAAAAACAGGTCTGATACAAGAGGTGCCTGGCCTCGGCCCCTTCAGAATTTTGTCTTGAGAAAGGTTGCCTGCAAAGCTAGTCCCTTCTGTGTTCATGCGGTTTTCTCATCTGGAGCCCCAGGAGGAAGCCCCGTGAGTCCTTGAGAGGCCTTCACGTTTCTGCCCTGACACTCACCGCGGTCCGAGATCATCCCACTTCTAAATACAGGGACGGCTTTTTGTCAAATCTGGATTTAAAAAGTAGCTTTTACATTTTCTTTTTTGTTTATGAAGTCGAGCATTTTAATGGGACACAGTAGTAAAATCAAAGCGCCAATACCTTTATAGACCCCGAGGAAGGCATGAAAAAGCCAGAAACCATTTTGTTTGTTTTTCAAGTTGGAATTCAAATAATTCAGAATTAGCAGAAGATTCTCTGTGTGGCGGGTCACCTGCACACACCCGTGTGCCTCCCGGCTGCAGAGCTAGAAGTGAGGGCAGAGGAGGCGTTTATTTAAAGCTCACTTGAGGGGCACCTGGGTGGCTCAGTGGGTTAAGCCGCTGCCTTCGACTCAGGTCATGATCTCAGGGTCCTGGGATCGAGTCCCGCATCAGGCTCTCTGCTCAGCAGGGAGCCTGCTTCCTTCTCTCTCTCTGCCTGCCTCTCAGTGTACTTGTGATTTCTCTCTGTCAAATAAATAAATAAAATCTTAAAAAAAAAAAAATAAAGCTCACTTGAAAACCCGAGGCTCGAGTCGGCGGTAACTCGGGGCGCTGTCTCCTGAGGGGCTGCCTCTGCAGCTGCAGGCTCCCGTTTGTGCTCACCCCCGACACCCTCTGTGCCGGCTCACTCTCTGCCGCGGTAAGGAGGGCCTGGGCCCGTGGGCCAGCCCAAGGACAAGGTCAACCTGCCCACCCAGGGACCACAGGGTCCCCGTGAGGCCGTGGGTGCAGAGTGGTCTGCGTGGAAACCCTCCAGACCCTCCCGACCTTCCGCTCTGTCCTGGGGTTCACCTGCCACCACTTCCCGCCTGCACCACAGCATGCGCCTCCAGGTCCGTGGGGGTGACGGAGGGCACGTGAGTTTGCCAGGCCCCGCGAGGAGCGCTGTGTTCAGTCTTCACTGCAATCCTGTGGGGGTCTGGGTGGGGTGGCGGAAGGTAGCCTGACGGGTTGGTTCGGGTCAGCGTATCTGTGAATCTGCGAGCACTCTCGGAGCTGTTCGGGGCTCCGTGCTCTCGCGTCGGAAGGTACCCACCTGGCCTGCAAGTGTGTCAACATTTTGAGACAGCTTGTACCCAGCCAGGAAGGGAGGGGTGGTGCAGATGGGCGGCCCCACGCTTCCTCATGGGGGGCCTGGGCGCGGACAGGGAGGGAGCCTGGGAGCCCAGCCTGATCCGCAGTTCCACTGCCTCCTTAAGAGCACATTCCGCTAAAGGATGTTTGGTGTCTAAACCGCCGTGTTACCACCTTCTGACTGTTCTGATGTTGCCTGGATGGGGTCATACGGGGTGTGAGCCTGAGGACTGGCGTGTTCCTCGCTGGTCTGTCCGGGCCCTGGGGGCTCTGGCCGGGCCGACCGCTCCCTCCTGCCCTTCGCTGGTCCGCCCCTGGTGGCTGGCAGAGCCGCGGCCGCTGGAACTGGCGGCGTGTTGTCGGAGCTCGGGGTTGTGTCTGGTTGCACTGTTTTAGAGAGGGAAGCTGCTGTGAACATTTGAGTTCGCGTTAGTGCCGTGGGGGGTCAGTCACGGTTGCCTGTTCGGCCTGTGTTCAGAAGGGCTGTGCCGTTTCACCTTCCACTGGCAGCCTGTCTGGGGGCCCATCTGCCCGCAGCCTCGCCCGCGTTCCGTGTTCCTCACATGGTCCCGGCGGGCGTGTACGACCTCTCACTGTGCTTGTGAGTTGCCTTCCCCCGACGGCGACACTCCCTGCTCCTGCCCTGGCCTCCCGTTTGGGGAGACGGCTCTTCGGGCCTCCTGCGGGTTTGCTTGTTGGCCGTTTTGTGCGCCGCTGAGTGTGGAGTGGGTTCTGCCCCGATGCGAGGTGCTGCCTCCTTGGTGTGTGGCTCCCGGGCCCTGCTCCCAGGCTGTGGCTTCTGTCCTCCTCACCAGGAGTTTCACAGATCAGGAGTTTGAAAGTTTGACGTGACCAGTCTGTAAGTGTTTTCTTCTGTGGGTCGTGTTTTCCGTGTCCATTCTCAATTCCTGGCCTGGCGCTCGGTCCCAGAGGCGTTCTCTGCTCTTCTGCTGTGCCTTCTCTGTGTCCCCGTGCGGCCAGCCGCTGTGCTGGGGACGGCCGTCCCTCCTCCTCTTCCTCAAGTTTGCTTTTCCTGTGTCAGCCTGTGTTTTCCACACCAATCTTGGGTTATATTTGACCTTTTTGATGACATCAGAATGGCCAATGTGTTCCTAAATTTTGCTCGTTACACAAATTGGCATTCTATCATACTTCCATTGCCTCTTAGGTTGGTTTCTTATTTTGTTTACTAAATTTACTGCAAAAGGTTCAGAATGGTATGTAGTGAAAATCGAGTCTCCCTCTTCCCAGTTGGAAAGCCCCGGGGGGTCCATGGGTGAAATGCCCATCTGCTTGTGCCTGGAGAGCACCCTGGTTCTGACTTTCTGGGGGGCCCCGCCAGCGGTGTGCCTGGGGGCAGACTTGGGGCTCTGCGCTTTGGCTTCTCAGCATCCTTTCTGCACGCCCGCGTGTGCTCCCTCTCCGCGCCCTGTAGGTACACGGTGAACTGCCCCCAGAGGCTCCTCTCTGGGGGGAGGGGCTGCATCTGTGGGCAGGACACCCTCCCAGGGCTGCCCTAACTTGGGGCCGGTCACACGCTGTGTGACCTGTGCTGCTGTGCTCGATGTCCTGCGCTGTCAGGGAACTCTGAGCCCTGCTGCGTTGGGGAGGGTGGGGCCGGGGGCTGCGGTTGAGGGGCAGGTGGGAGGGGGCGTTGCTGGTCGTGCACAGGCCCCACTGTTGTCACCGTCAGATGGCCGGCTGTCACATCTCGGCAGAGCAGGCGGGGTGCAGGAGGGAAGTGCCGGGGACGTGAGCAAGCACTTTAAGGAAAGCACCTAAAGACACTTCATTCTGTTGAAGTAACTGTTTTGAGCTCTGGGCCTGTGTTGGAGGCTCAGGGCTTGTCCGTGGCGGCTCCTGGGCAGGCAGCGGGAGGAGGTGGGCCATTTATGTTCGCCATTGCGAGCTGCTGTCACAGAGTTCCCTGGAGGAGGGCCTCGTGTTGGATTGACTTAACGGATGGATTTGACTCTGTTCTCATGCTTCTCTCTAGGGCCGAATTAGGCTTTGGTGAGAAGCGCGGCATCTGCATGTAAAGGACACTTTTTAGGATGTGTCTGATTCTATAAACTGAATTGTGGCTTAGGAAAGCACCAGGACCTAGAGGCAGAATGACAGCTACCCTTGAGGCTCTGATCAGCCAACAATGAGGACTTTCATTTAAAAAAAAATAAAAGCCATGGGTCATTTGTGCTGCACGGCATTTGTTTTGAATTTCTCTCTCGACGTTTAGCAAAGCGCAAACCTAACTCACCTGCTGTTTGTTCTTCTTCTCCGTAGGCTGCTTTCCAGGAGAATGTGGGGAGACAGGTATGGCTACTTCTTGAAGTCTTCATTCCTAAAACTTCCTGAAGTTTTAGCAGGAGAAATACTGAAAGCTACAAAGTTGGTATCTCCTTGCATTGTTAGATGAGGGTAAAGAATTTACCTAGAATAAGCTAATATTTAACTCAGTGACGTCTGGTCACAGACCCACTCAGGATGATGTCCAGGGGAGAGCTGACACACGTTTTAAACAGCATTGTGTCCTATGGACCCCAGTGTGTAAGTAGCTTCGCACACACACACAGGCGTCAGAGATCAGTGCCTGACGCGTTGCCACCTGATTTTAGCAGTTGCCTGTGGGTGTGGGAGGGATTTGGGTGGAGGAGCCCCACTTCTCGGGGCGGAGACATCAGTGACCACTGCCCAACCCGCGTGTGGTAGGAGCCAGCATCTGGAAGCCACTGACCCTGTGGTCTCTCTCTGTGTTCACCCGCACCGTTGTGCCCTCTGGTCCTCAGCCTCTCATGACCAGTCATCCTGGGCTGGGTGGTGTGGCCCTTATCACCAAGTCATTCACGTGCCACACTGGGATGTGTGGCTGGCCTGGCGAAGAATGGACCAGAGGCAGGTTATGCTGAGGGGCCACTGAGCCGAGCTCTGGGCAGCGCCCCAGGAGGAGGGTCTGGGCTGAAGAGGAGTATGTATATCTGCATTTCTCCTGGGCTGCCAGAGGCCAGGTTGAGGGCTGACAGTTCTACTTCCACAGGGAAGGCGACCTTTGGTTCCTGGTGGGAAGCTATCCCAGAATCAGCCCAGGGAGGCAGTGCAGTCTTGCTTCCGCCGCTGGCTGCAGGGCCCATGCTGCCTGTGGTTCATTCTGCTCCAGCACCCCTCCCCCACTCAGGGTCTCTCCCTTTCTTCCCTGGCTTGAAAGTGGCTGAGACCAGTGTCCTTGGGTGTCACTTTAGTCCACGTCTACCTGAGGCTCTGGGAACATGGAAGACAGTGGCTCCCTAGGAAGAGACAGCCGACCTCCGAAGGGGATAAGCTTAGTGTGTCAGGGCCGCAAGTGTGGAGGGTTCCAGAAGTCCGTGCTGCTCGGGAGAAGGAAGGGGCTGGACAGGGAAGGGACTTGAAAGCATCGAGGGTGGGTGAGTGGGCTGCTGAGATCCAGGAACCTGCTGGAAGCTGAACTGAGGGGCGCTCTGGGCGTCCCAAAGCCAGAGCCCAGGAGAACGCGGCATGTCGCACGTTCCAGACACAAGGTGGTCTGGAACAGGGGTGCTCTTGGTTCCTGGCCGTCACCATGTCCCATTTGGAGGGGACACTCGGGTTAGTGGAGAGGGGAGGCCGTTAGCCATGGTCTCGGTTTAGGGGATCAGCCGGGAGCTGGTATTTTGGGGGGTGTCCCCTCACTCCACCTCCCCTGCTGGATGTTTCCTGCAGAATGAGTGTACACACAGCACAGTGTGCGGGGGGCCATGCGGCTGTTAAAGAGACACAGACTTTGGAGGAAGAGGCGTTTCGTGTGGGCCCAGGGAGCCTTCCAGCCCTGCACATGGAGTGTCCTCGGTTTGGTGGGAATGTTGGAGAACAAGGGTGTGAACTAGCCAAAGCAGACAGGGACACACTCAGGGGAAGTCCTCTAAGCTCCCTGACGTGGGGTGAGGTCATTAGGGATGTTTTTGGGTTTGCGAGAACACCCAGAATATGACCCACAACTTGGAGTGCGCAGGCGGTGCTGCAGACGGCTCCCAAGGTTGACGCAGACCTTCCGTGTGCGGGACGTGTGGGGTCTGGGACGCACGCTGCATCCGGCGCGCCCTGCCGTGGAAACCAGATTCGGTTTGTTTCTATGGCGTGGGTGTAAGGAAGGTGTCTCGGGCATTTTAAAATTGAAGATGTTAGAGTTGTTTGAAATAATCGTGAAGTAATTTTGAGTGGTCCTTGTCCCTGCTCAGCGTCCAGCCCGAGATGGGCAGTGTGTGACTGTCTGCCGCTGGCCCCAGCGTGTCTGTGTCGTAGGTGGGGGTGGGGGGAACGTGGCCGCTGACCTTCTGGAAATGCCTCCCCTCAACTCATGTCATTTGTCCTCTTCTCCCTCTTGATTCTGTGACCAGGGCACTTTCCCTCACGGCATCGACATTTTGACTGCAGCAGACTACTTTGCTGTTGGCAACAGAGCTAACTGTTTCCTGGTTATAAGGTAAGTTGTTGATTTGTCACAGAATGTGATAGTCCCTGGGATGCGCAGGTCAGAAAAATCGCGTTTTCTTCTTGCCCCTGGAAAGTCTGCTAGGAGTAGATGTTACATGACCGGAATTTGTGCTTCCTGCTGGTTAGACTGGGTGCCTCGTGCGGGATTCTGTTTCCATCAAATTCTAGAAGATGCAAACCAGTGCCGAGGGCCTGTGGCAAGCCGGGGAGGCCTGGGGAGGGCGCGGGATCTGCCTGCTTCCCGACGGGTGCCGGCAGTGTCAGGCGCGATGACAGGAGGTGAGTGCCGTCTCTGGTTACCCCTCCTCCCAGCCCGCCAGCTTCCTGCAGCGGGGCGGCCGCACCCACCCGCCGAGAAGGGACAGTTGCTGCCTCCCGGGTTGAAGGGGTCTCCGGCTTGTTGGTGTGGTGCGAGTCAGCAGAGGTATCGGAGAAGAAGGGGCGGGGGCGGATACGTGGCATTGCCACCAGCGCTGCGGGACCCGGGTCACACTTGCACCTGCGTGACCGGTGTGCGGGGGCACCTTGCTCTCAGCTCCACGTGCAGCCCCCGCCCGGGACAGACCTGCCATCTCCGTGCTGTGTTGCCGGGAGCACACGTTAGCCCTTCTCCGTCCTCGGACAGACCCTCTAGCACCTGTGCTGACCTGCGCAAGTTACTTTGCTCCATGACCAGCAGGCACAGATTTTTTAAAGAAAAACATAACATTTGGCCTCTTTTTCAGAGTCTTAGACTAAACATGTTATTTTTAGCATCATTTCTATCTTTTCTCAATATCTAGTGGCTTTCTGTGTCTTATCAGTTCTTTCCTGCTTTTTTTTTGTTGTTGTTGTTAATATTTGAACATATATTTTAATGTGGAGAATTTTCCACTTTCCCCTGAGCTTCCTGCGTAAATTAACCAGTTTTTTGCTTTGGTGGTTTTTTCTTGTCACTGAGGTTTCTAAGCTGGTCTGATACTTGCATGGGATCAGTCATGTGCTCTTCAGAGACACGGTGGGTAAAGGTCGTGGTCTTTAATGGTGCATGTGGTGCCCTCAGTGCGCGCGGGAGCTGGCCAGTGAGCACGAGTCCGGCGGTTGTGGCAGTGGGATCTGTGCGCCCCTGGGGGGCTCTCCGCGCCAGCCAAGACAGGGTAGACACGCAGGGTCCTGCCGTCAGCCTGGACCGTGGAGCGGGCGTGGCGGGGGGGTGAGAGGGAACGGTGCTTTTGCTCCTGGAGTGCCTAGGGGTGGGGCAGCTGGGACCCTAGCTTCTTAAGATGCTGCCAAGCAGGTTTCCAGGATGGTGGCCCAGTGTCACGTGCGGCCGGCAGCCACCCCTCGCTGGGGCCCATCTTCCTAGTTGTAGCCGTGCTAGTGACTGTGCAGGAGCAGCTCCGGAGTCTGCATTTTCCTGACGACCAATGGCTTTGAGCGTCATTCATGGGCTCCTTTGATGCATCTTTTACCTGTTTATCAGGTTAGTTCTCTTTTTGCTGAGAACTCGAGAGTTCTTAGTGTATTCCGAATATGAGCCGTTCTTCAGATCAACAGTCTGCAAAGGTTTTCTTTCGTCTGTGTTTTGTCCCTTCAGTGCCCTGTGTGTTCCTGAGACCGACCCTCTAGAGCAGTCCTGTTTATTTTTGTACGCCTGTTTTACGCCTTACATTCTCCATGTGGGAAGATTCACCCACTGGGAATGTGGGTTTGGGCCGATGGGTGGCCACCACTGTGGTCAGCGTGGGGCGTGCCCCTCACTCCAGATAGACCCTGAGTCCCGGGCCCTGGCAGCCCTGACCTGTGTCCTGGGCCCGGGGTCCACTGTCTCTGGAACTGATGTGAACAGAGTCACGTGGTGCATTGGCTTTTGTGTCCTGGCTTCACTGTGTTCCTGAGTTCTGCTGTCCCCTGCCCTGTCCCCCATTCACTGGCTGGTGGCCGCTCAGGCCCCTTTGATATCAGCATGTGGACTCAGGGCGTTTCTGTCAGGACACAACCAGTGGTGGTTGGCACTTCCTGTTGTGGGTGTCTTGCTTCTGGAAGTTTCTCAGCAGATTGCTGACATCTGTGGGCCTGTGCATGCTTCTTGAAACACATCTTGTTGTATTTTGCGTTCCAGTAATTTGCACATTCCTGTCGTTCGAATTCTTCGACCTGAGGAGCCCTCGGAGCGAGCTGTCTCCTTCTCTGCTTCCTAGTCAGCAAACGGCTTGCCACCCGCACAGTCATCTCCGTTTTGCTTCTCCTACTGTCTCTTTCCCTGCGTCCGCTTGGCGACCTAGTTCTGTCACTTCTCTGTCCCCAACAGCCCTCAAAGGCTCCTCATGCTGTGGATCCCCTGTTCCTGTGGCCCAGCTCGTACTGTCCTGACACCGGCCCGGCCCGGCCCCACCACCCCTGCCGGCGTCCTCCTTCACTCCACACTCGGCCTCGGGGCGGACCCTGAGCGCCCAGGCAGTGCTGCTGGCCAGGGGCGGCGTCTTCCGCGGTCAGCTCTCCGTTGCTGCCAGAGCTCGACTGGAACCGGGGTGGCTGGCCTCTGTCCGTTTCTTCCCTGAGGCCGCTGGTCATGGGTGCCGGCCTGGGGCAGTCCTTTCTGGCAGTTCCCGGGGCCCTTCGGTGATGGGAGTCCTCGGGTCACATCTTGCCTCCTTTCCTGACTCTCCACCGCCCTAGTGTTTCTGTTTTTCCTTCTGACATTCTGTTTCATCACCGTTTGAGGGTCTCAGTCTCACTTCCCTCTGGAGAACCCTGTGCTCTTCTTTCTCCCGTCCAGAGCAAATACCCTCTTCAGTGCCACCTTGTAGCACACGCATGTCCCCACAGCACCCGTGTCCACCCTGCGCGTGTGCACACGTCTGCCCGCCTGGGACCCAGGAGCATCCGCGTGTCGCTCCTTCTCGGCCCACTGTGCCGTCCGCCTCGTCTCTGGGCGGCTGTGTACCGCGTGCACCCCCGGCTCCGTCCCTGGCGGGCTGCGTGGGCAGCGCGGCAGCTTCCGACAACATGTGGAAGCAGCTCGGCACGTACAGGTGTGTTTTGGAGTGGGAAACGCCAGGGCGTGGGTCTTTATTTTTAAAGATTTTATTTATTTATTTATTTGACAGACACAGATCACAAGCAGGCAGAGAGGCAGGCGGAGAGAGAGAGGGGGAAGCAGGCTCCCCGCCGAGCAGAGAGCCCGATGCGGGGCTCGATCCCAGGACCCCGAGATCATGACCTGAGCCGAAGGCAGCGGCTTATCCCACTGAGCCACCCAGGCGCTCAAGGGCGTGGGTCTTGAGGGGTGTCTTGTGTCCTGTTATCCCCGGCGTCCTCGCCGTCCTCAGCTCCTCGGGTTGTCGGTTTGGGTCCCACGGATGGGCGTGTTGTCTTTCTTTAGTGCACACCGAGCGGCGGTGCCCGGTGCACTGGCTTGGCCCGGCTTAGGTGCTCACCGCGGGGCACATTGTCCGGTGGTGGGAGATGAGGAGGCGGCGTGGGGGCTGTGTGCCCTGTGCTGACGTTCAGCGTGTGCGTGGAACCTTCTCTCCGCATCCTGTTTCTTCGGTGTGGACAGAGAGTGGCATCTCCTGGCCCTCGGCCTCTGTCTCGCCGTTTGCTGTTACGTGCAGTGTGAAGGGAGTGTCTGTGCTCGTGGTGCTTCTCACGCGCGTGATTGCGTCTGGATGAGCTGGCCAGAGTGGAGTGCTGGGTGTGCATGTTTTCAGTTTCCTGTTCGATGCCCGTCACTGCCCGTGGAGGCCGCGCTGGAAGGGTGCTCCTGGCAGTGCTTCTAGATGCTTCTAGATCTTCCGACAGTGGCTACAGCCCTCTTCCCCGATTCCGGCAGTCTGACAGCCGGTCGGAGGCTTTCTTCCTGTCTCCCATGAGAGGGAGGTCGAGCAGAAGTTGTGTCCATTTTCTTCTCTGTAAACTGTCTTTGAGGATTTTCCTATGAGGTGGTGCTATTTTCTTGTGGATTTGGAAGCTTTATCTTAAAGAAGTCTCTTATCTCTTGTGATAACGGTAGCTGATTTTTTTTTTTTTTTTGAGTTTTTTATCTTTCGGCTTTGTTTATGGTGCGTTTTTTCCAGGCAGACGTTTTCCTTGTCCGGTTATGTGCTTGAATGTACCAGTCTTTAATGGGTTTGAGTCGTAAGTAGAGAGGCCTGTCCTATAAGACTTTTTTCTTAATCATCCTACAGTATTTTCACTGGACATAACTTTTACTTTTGAGGCATGATGTACAGCCCACCAGCTCTCCTGAGTGAGAGGCACAGCGCAGCGAGAGCGGACGGTGCGCACGGCGGGGGACCCACTCCTCCACTGACCCCGCAGGCGCGCGGCCTCAGCCCACTGCTGTGGTCACTGGTGCTGTCTGTGGAACAGCTCCTACGTGGAATCAGGATTTGCTCTCACGTCGGGCTGCTTTGCTCGGCAGGCTGGTCTGAGCGCCTAGTGTGCTGTGTGGTGCGAGCAGTCTCCATCCCGGGGCCGCTGCGGTGTAGCTCTTAGCTCATCTGTTCTAGGTGTTTGGGCACTTTTGATGTGGTGGCTCTGATGAATGAAGCTGCCGCGGGCTTTTATTTGTAAGTCTTCATGTGGACCTTCGGCTTTATTTCTCCTGGGTAAATACCTACAAGCGGATTTCCGCACATTCACCGTTACGAGGAACCACCCATGCGTCTCTGCGTGTGCCTGTGCGATCCCACCCCTCAGAGCAGGTGTGTGGGGAGCGCGTGCTCCTTCCCATGCTCACCGCCTCTGCACACGGTCTCTTCCAGCATGTTTGTGGCCGGCTTTCCGGAGTACACGCAGCCCATGATAGACCACCTGGTGACCAGGAAGATCAGCCACTGGGACGGGTAAGTTTCCTGTTTTTGCCCTCATCTCATTGGTGATGTATTTTATTAGATTATCTGCCAGATAAGAGTTCTTTTTTTCTCCCCAGACGAGAGATTAACTTGAGCTAAGCCTTGAGTTGGTCTCCTCATTGTAGGTGTCCAATTTTAAGAGGATTTTTGAGAAGTGATAGGCGTTCCGGCCTTCATGCCTGATGTGCTGGTTAGTGGTCTGTCCAGTTTTACTTCTGGGGCTCATAGGTGTGCCGGGTGTGACGTGTTCCCATGTGGACGCTGTCATGTGTGGTGTGTGATGGAGGGCAAGAGCAGCCTCCCCAGGCACTCCACGGCAGTCCCTTCCTCCGGCCACGTCCTGCGTGGCTGCTCAGCCGACAGTGTTCTCCGTTGTCTCCCCGAAGCTAGCAGGCTGTGGCGGCTTTTCCTGATCACGTAGCACTCTCAGGGCCTCGAGCGTTCGCTAGCTCACCATCCCTTCGGAGGAAGGGCTCCCTGGGCGATCCAGAACACAGAGTGTCCGTGCTGCCAGCTGCGGTTCCGCCCCTGGGAGGACGAGATTGCTTGTGGTAGGAGGGCTGGGTGGGGCTGCCGGTGCGGACAGGACCTCTCATGGCAGCAGGTGCCTGCAGATGGGAGCAGCTCGGCGGGCTGTACGCCTAGAACCCCAGCTTCAGGCTGCGTGTCACTTGGAGAAAGTTCTTTCTGACCTGCTGGGGAGTGTGCTTAGGGCCAGCGCCGTGTGTGACGAGGCTCTCCTTGGGCTCCGGGTGCCTCCGGGAGCAGGACCACCTCCGTGGGGCGCTTGCGTGGGCATGGCCTGCCTACCAGGAGGCCCTTCTCTTGGTTTCCTTGCCACGATCTCGCTAAGAGTTGGGCCGGTTTCTGACACTTGAGTCCTAACTGCAGAAATTCTCGTAATTAGGACGAAGATCCCATGCACCAAACCTGTGAGAAATTAATTTGTCCAGCAGTCAGTAGGGGATTGAAGACCAGAATGGCACATGTATTACTTCCCATGGTGTCGGACTAGACTCTCGAGCTGTTGAAATCTCCAGCTGAGGTCCGAAAGGTCTCGGCCGGCAGTCCGGACACGTCCCTTCCGCAGGTTTCGGGTGGGCCTCTCTGGTAGCTGCATTTACGTTTATAACAGTTGTCCTGCCCCGGATCGGCGCTTTATCGTTGTGACGGGTTCTTCTCTGTTCCTGTTCGATTTCTTGTCTGAACGTGTGATTTGATACAGTTGTGGCCTAAGGGTCAGTAAACATTTTAGGTCACTGTTGCATATATTTTCTCGTTTCTTCTTCCTATGACCTTTTAAAATGTAAAGACCATTCTTAGCTTGGGGCCTTACTGGAGGAAGGGCAGGGGGAGCCCTCGTAGAGCTGCCCACTGGCTGCCCTTTGCTCTCAGCCCGTGCGAGTGCCTGGGTCCTGTGTTGGTACCCGTTCGGACGAAGTCTGCCTTTTGGGTGAGGCCTTAGTCCCTGCGCGTTTCATGTGATCGTCAGCCCGTTTCCTTTCCGGCCTGTCAACTTGCTCTTTGTTTTTTATTTTTTTCTCATGGCTTTTGTTTTGTTAATTTTATTTGAAAAAAAAAGATTCATTGTGGACATTTTGTTTTTATTTTTATTTTTTTTAAAGATTTTATTTATTTATTTGACAGACAGAGATCACAAGCAGGCGGGGGGGGGGGGGAGCAGGCTCCCTGTTGAGCAGAGAGCCCGACGCAGGGCTTGATCCCAGGACCCTGAGATCATGACCTGAGCCGAAGGCAGCGGCTTAACCCACTGAGCCACCCAGGCGCCCAGACATTTTGTTTTTAGAATAAGGTTTGAAAACCAGGAAGTTTTCAGGGTGTGTGAGCCGCAGCGTGGAGGGGAATGTTGTCTGGTCCCCTTTTCTGTCAGGTTTGGAGACCCTCAGGGTGACGTCAGCTAACGCTCTCCCGCACACTGGGTTTCATAAAGCATGGTGTGGCTCTGTCGCTCTAGGGTTCTTCAGAGGTGGCGATGTTTTTGCATCTGTCTTTGGTCTGGGTTCTGTCAGTGAGGAGATGGCAGCCAGACGTGCACAAGTAGGGACTTCCCTGTTCTCTGGTTAGTGCATGGCTGGCTTACGGAGAATGGGGGAGCCCTGTGCAGAATGCTTCAGGACCCTGTTGTGTCGTGTGCCTCGACTCATATAGGGATTCTGTTTTACCTTAAATAGTATCACCTTTAAGAGCTATTGGTCTGTTCTCTTGGGTTTCTTTTTGAAAGTTTTCTGACACCCAAAATAATTTATAGATGAAGATAAACATAACTTAAAAAGTTTTTTGATTATGGGAGAAAGATGTAATATGTGCCATCTGAAGCACTTTCTGTGTGTGGTTCGGAGTGTTACACACATCCCTTGTTTTGCACATGTCACGGCCATTCATCCCAGAACTTCCTCATGTTGAAAAACTGAAAGTCTGTCCCTGTTGAGCAGGGACTCGTCCTCCCCACCCCCATCGTCCTACCTTCCATCCCCAAGAATGCGATTCCTCCAGGGTCCCGATGTGAGTGGACTGTACAGCGTTTGTCCTTCTTTGAGCGGCTGACCGCACCGAGCATCACCTCCTTACCGCGCGTCCGTGGTGTAGCCCTGACGGGATTCCCTTCCGTGTGAGAGTCGAGTGACACTCCGCGGTGTGCACTGACTGCCCTTTCTTTGCCCGTCATCTGTTGGCAGACCCGGGGCCGCTTCCACCTCTTGGCTGTTGCGCAGACGGCTGCTGTGGGTGTAGGTGTGCAGATCTCGCCTCAAGACTCCATTTCCAGCTCCTGCGGGTAAATGCCCAGGAGTGGAATTACCGGGTCATGCGGTAACCCTATTGTTAGCGTCCGAGGAGCCCCGAGAACCATCCTGGTTTTCCCGATGGCTCTGTCGTCTTATATTCGCACCCCCAACCCGCCCCGCTCACGGTTTCAGTGTCCCCGACGTGGGAATCTCAGCGGACATGAGGCGGCGGCTCGTGGCTCTGATGTGCATTTCCCTGGTGACTGTTGGCAGCGAGCACCTTCTCGGGGGTCAGTTGGCTATTTGTGTATCGTCTTGGGAGAAACGTTTCAAGTCCTTTGCCTGTTTTTTAATGCAGTGCTTGTTTTCGTTGCTGAGTCGTGGGGGTCACGTGTCCAGCACTGCTCAGTTTCCAGATACGTGGTTTGCAGGCGTTTTCTCCCACGCTGCAGGCAGCCGTATGCTCCTGATGATGTCCTTTGATAAACTGAAGTTACAAATTGATCTATTATGTTTGCCCATTTTTACTTTTGTTTATTTTACTTGACAGAGAGAGAGATCACAAGTAGGTAGAGAGGCAGGCAGAGACAGAGGGGGAAGCAGGCTCCCTGCTGAGCAGAGAGCCCGATGCGGGGCTCGATCCCAGGACCCTGAGATCATCGCCTGAGCCGAAGGCAGCGGCTTAATCCACTGAGCCACCCAGGCGCCCCTACCCATTTTTACTTTTGAAGAAGTGTTTTTTTTTTTTTTTTTTTAAAGAGATTTTATTTATTTATTTGACAGAGAGAAAGAGAGATCACGAGTAGGCAGAGAACCAGGCAGTGGGGGAGGGGAAAGCAGGCTCCCCACTGAGCAGAGAGCCCGATGCAGGGCTCGATCCCAGGACCCTGAGATCATGACCTGAGCCGAAGGCAGAGGCTTGACCCACTGAGCCACCCAGGCGCCCCCCCACCCCCAATTTTTATTTTGTTGCTTGTGCTTTTAGTGTCAAATCCCAGAAGCCATCATTAGATCTAAAGTCAGAAGCTCTTCCACTCTTTTCTTTGGAGTTTTGTAGTTTTAGGTCTTCCTTCTGTTTAGGCTGTAAATACGGTGGTTTTAAGTAGGGAAAGGTGGTTGTGCTTGACATGGCACTAACTGGGCAGGACACATGTAACTGTACCCGTTGGAGTGGCCGCCCTCGTGGCCTCCCTGGGGCTTTCCCTTGCTGAAACAGTTGGTTCTCTGCTCTGAGACCCATTAGTCACTCATTCTTCAGAAACCGCTTCCTGAACGTTGACCAAATATTTCTGGGGGCTGCGGGGCTGGTGTTCATTACTGAGTGGTTGGTGTTGGGCCTGGTGGTCGTGGGTGTGGGGCGTTGAGTCTCTTGGTGCCCAGGACATCCCTGCCTCCAAGAACTCACGGTTCGCTGTTAGAAGTGGACACCCTAAGCTGGACCTGGGGGCCCAGGAGAGGTGGGACGTGGTCCTGCCTGGGTCCGGGGGGCTTCCTGTTTTCATGTTTCTGTGTTCACTCCGTGCTGATGGATATCAGATGTTTAATCTTCAAAACACGGGGGCGCCTGGGTGGCTCAGTGGGTTAAAGCCTCTGCCTTTGGCTCGGGTCATGATCTCAGGGTCCTGGGATCGAGCCCTGCATCGGGCTCTCTGCTCCACGGAAAGCCTGCTTCCTCCTCTCTCTCTGCCTGCCTCTCTGCCCACTTGTGATCTCTGTCAAATAAATAAATAAAATCTTAAAAAAAAAGTTGTTTAAAGAAAAAAATTCTTCAAAACACGAAAGTCCTCTTTTGCATGTTTGTTTCCATCTCAGTGTTTTGTCCTGTTTCCGTGTTGTCCTGTTGTCACCCAAAGCCTTGTCGTCCCAGAGATGACTGCTTTCCTCCTCTGTGTCCTCCTGGCGTCTAGAGCCCGGGGGGTAGCATGGGTCACGGTTTGGTCAGAGGCCATCTGGCCCCAGTGAGCTCAGGAGGCCCTCGAGGTCCCACTCACCAGCCCTGGGGGCTTTTTCTGTCGTTGGATGGGCTGAGCACGTCTGCTATGTTTTGGTTAGAAGTGATGTGTGCCTCCCGTCTGCTAGCTTGAGCCACGCGACAAGGCTCCTGTGCAGCGCCCCTGGTCCTCCCAGTGTGGGTTTCCTGTGGCTGTGCCCAGTACTCCTGTATCCTGGACCCTTGGGGTGTGGGAGGTTGGAGAGCCTGGAGATGGCGGCAGCGCGCCGTGCAGGCCAGGCTCAGGCCCTCCGTTTGGTGAGTTTGCTTCTCCTTGTTTGTTACGATCACAGGGCTTATTTGTTCATTCATCGGTGTTTGTTTTTGTTGGTGGTTTTGAGCTAGTGGGTGGTTGACACTCCTGTGTTCTGTCTGTGCTCTCTTCACGGGTGCGATAAAGCGCGAGTCATCAGAGCGAAGTGTTGGGTCCATGGTCAAAGGAGCGAGACTGATACAACGCGAAGGTTGAGCAAAGCTTTATTTCGCACCAAGCATCGAGAATCAAACTGACCGGCCAGGGCTCTTGCAAAGAGGCGACCCCTCCCAGCCTCACAGACCATAGAGCAGAGGCCATGTGGTCGAGCCTGGCCACACACAGGTGGCCGATTGAATTACAGTTCACCTTATAGTAGTTATTTGAACTCTCCTATCACTCTGGTCAGAATTGGCGCCCAAAAAGCAGGGCCCACATTCTTGGGTGGTTAGGGAGGTGCTTTCCTGATGGGATGTCTCCACCTGGCTTGACTCAGCCTTGTATTCTGGGCTCTGTCATCTCCCTCTGACCTGACACGTCCTGCTATCTGGGCTCTGTTTTCAGGGGCTGGTCAGTCACATTTTACTGGTTTCCCAGACTTGTTTCTACAGAAGTTCCTCGGCGGGGGCAGGGTCCATCCAAGTTTGCTGCATAAACAGCAGAATGGCTCGCTCTGGCGAAGCAGGCCCTTACAGCAGGAACTGACCATCGTCTCCGTCTTTCCCTCCAGGGTCATCAGAGAGCTGTCTGCGAAGGCTCTGCACAACCTGGCCCAGCGAGCTCCTGAGTACAGCGCCACTCATGGTAGGCGCGCCGGCTGTGCGCATGGCGGGGGTGGGGACGCACTCCTGTGCTGGGGTCCGGTCCGGACGGCGAGAGTGACGTGTTTCTGTCTCGCTGAGAAGTATTTGAATGAAGGACTGGTCTGTGCTTGGTCAGGGACAGAACAGAACCAGATCTCATGAGTGTGGTGGCCTGTGGGCCCTGGGAGCTGATGGCTTCTGCTACGCGTCTCGTGCATTTCGGAAGCAGCTTTTGTTGATGGTGGTGGTGAAGTGATTCCAGTGTATACACTGGACAGGTAGCTGCTTCCTGGCAGCCCCAGCTGTGGGACTGGCCCCCCGGGCTGTTTGCCGGCTCTGCAGGAAAGGAGATCCGCCAGGTCCAGAGTGATCACACCTGTTAGCATTAAGGAAAGAGCCCACAATCCAGAATAAATAAGCATCTCATTTCAACGGAGGAAACCGTGTTCAGATTGCTTTAAATCATGCTTATTCTCACTGTTACTAGGGTCACTGGTGGTCACGCTGTGTTCATTAGGGGTTACTGATTTCACTTCTGGGTGCCCCTCACACATCTGGGCCATTATTTTCTAAAGGCCTTCAGCTTCATGGTCTGATCCTGAAATGGGGTGGCAGGGTTCTCACACTTAACTGTGGTGGGTCATCTTCATGGCCTGAATGAAGGGGCGCTCGTCCTTTCTTCCCGGTTGGAGAGCGTTAAGAGGGCGAGGGGCGGCCCCAGTTCTTGAGCACTGGCCATGGCCGGCTGCCGTGTTTGAGTGCCGCTGGCTTGGACGCTGGCTGCTTCTGCAGCCCCCGCAGCAGTGCCTCTGGGTGTTCGTGGAGGTGGAGGCTCAGAGGGACACGGTCTTCCAGGTTGGTGGGGCACAGGTGGTGTGGACGTGGCTTCTTGTGGGTACCCTACCAGCACGTAAGGGTTTTGTGGGCGGGGGCAGCGGGGAGGGACATCAGGCTCCCAGGCTGCACATGCCGCACTGCCGTAGGGGCCTGCCATTCTGCCTCCGTCCTGCTCGGTACCCAAGGCAGAGCAGCTGCTGGCCATTTAGCTACAGCAGAGACTGGTTCTCTCTCTCCACTCTGTCGCTGCCCTGTGTCTTGGGGACCTGGGAATTGGGAAGCTTCCCCTGGCGCCCCCTCCCCTGGCCCATTCTGCTCTCTTCTCTGGGTGCCAGGGAGGGTTTGGCGTGTTGACTCGGGTTCAGTCCTGGCTGTTGTGCGCGTGGCCCTTGCAGAGGTCACTTTCCCTGGGTGTGTCTCCCCTCCGGATCCTGAGTCTGTGAGTCTGACACGGATCCTCTGTGCACCTGTTGACGTGTAGTCTGGCCCTTGTCCTTTGCAGTGCTTCCACGCCTGCTGTCCATGACGCAGAGTCTGGACTTGCACACGCGGCATGGAGCCGTGCTGGCCTGCGCGGAGGTTGCCCGTGGCCTGTACCGACTCGCGGTTCAAGAGGGCAGGTAAGAGAAACGCCGCGGTCCCATGGAACCACCGTGGTCGTGAGCTGGGAACCCCATCCACCTTTATGTCTGTTTACCTGTGACCGTACTGCCGGGTCATCAGATTCCCATGTTTTAGCTGATGGAGCTTTTAGTGTCTCTCTCCTCCCACGAGCCGTGCCCACTGAGGGACTGCCACCTCTCCAGTGGAGGCCACTGATGGCCTTATGTGTCAAGTCACTATTTCCTTACATCTCTTTGTCTTTCTGGGTATCGAGTTAGGTCATAAAAGCAAGATACGTTTTCAGAGAGGGTAGTGAGTGGGCCGTATAATCGGTATTCTTTGCTCATTAGGACTTTCCATAATTTAGAATACCAGAACATAGAAGTAGTAACATTTCCACTGAGAACTTTTCTGGCTGGTGGAGTTCTTTCTTTCTTTTTTAGAAGATTTTATTTATTTATTGGACAGACAGAGATCACAAGTAGGCAGAGAGGCAGGCAGAGAGAGAGAGAGAGGAAGCAGGCTCTCCGCCGAGCAGAGAGCCCGATGTGGGGCTTGATCCCAGGACCCTGAGATCATGACCTGAGCTGAAGGCAGAGGCTTTACTGACTGAGCCACCCGGGCACCCCTGGCTGGCAGAGTTCTAACAAACAATGGGGGAGCACGTGCTGTTGGGCCATTGCAGTGGCCCCAGACATGCTGTGTTTTATAAGTTTGTAGGGCTACCATTGGGTTTCTACTTCTCTCTCGAGCCAGCTTTTCCACAAAAGCAAGAGCTCACAACAACACCATGTGTCCCCCACCTGTGCTCTGGATTATAGTTTGAGGAGTGCTGTGTTTTAGTCCCATCACATCACTCTGGATGATTCCCTGGGGGCCAAGTGAGGCAGGGTGCTGGCGACAAGCCCCGGAGCTTTGGTTGGGTTCACCCCTTTGTGCCCCACAGCCTAGGCACATCCACATGGGGATGAAATGGCACCTGTGGGCCAGGCCGAGGACTTGGTGTGGATGGCAGCGTTCTCTGTGGTCAGGCGGAGCCCAGGCGAGAGGCAGAGCCCTGCCCAGCGCAGTGGCAAAAAAACACACCAGGGCCTCACAGCCTGGGGAAGCTGCCACAAGGGCAGGTCAGAGACACCAGCTCCGGGGCTTTTTCCGGGGACTGGGATGTGGGCAGCCTCTGTCTGGTGTGGACCCACACCCCAGACTCCCAGAAGGAAGCAGGTTTCAGCATAAGCCACCTGGTTTGTGCCAACCGTCTAGGCACAGAGAATCCCCTTCCACAGGGAAGGACGGGAGGCCTCCTGAGATCCAGGTTCCTGGACGCAAGCTGAGGGCCACCTGTGCCTTCCAGGGTGGCAGTGAGGCCGCTGTGTGAGCTTTTTTCTGGTCACGAGGGCCTCAGCTCAGCATCGGACAGTCATGTGGGCTGCTGTGTGGCCCTGCGGGTCTCGGCTCTACAGCAGGGTCTCCTTTTGTCCCCATCCCAGGGCTGTGTCCGTCATTGCTGCACGGGCCATGGCTTTACGGGAAGGCCCATACACCGGCCTCTCTGAGGAGACGCTGCTCTAGGGGGTTACGCTCTGCAGGTGTTCGGGGGAGCTGGCTGGGCACCTGGACCAAATGCAGACCTTTGGGAGCCCGAGGCTCCTCTGGTGCTTGTTGTCCTCAGGGTCTCAGCTGTTGTGTTTGAACCCCTGCAGGCCC
Source organism: Mustela nigripes (assembly GCF_022355385.1). Taxonomy (NCBI): domain Eukaryota; kingdom Metazoa; phylum Chordata; class Mammalia; order Carnivora; family Mustelidae; genus Mustela; species Mustela nigripes. Next base: position 237,285 of record NC_081572.1, on the reverse strand, counting down.
GTCTCCAGCTACCTGGATGCAGCTGCCGTGCAGGGCCTGAAGCAGATTCACCAGCAGGTTTGTGCGCAGCCTGCTGGAGTGCCCCTTTCTGCAGGTCCCCTGGTGCCTGGGACTGTCCCCTGCCCTTACAAGCCCTCTCCCCTCTGTAGCCCTGATGGGAGCCCCAGGGAGTGACGGGGACAGGTCCCACTCAGAGCAGTCCTGGGGTCCGTTGCTCAGAAGCAGGCTTCTTCTTTGGCCTCACTGGAAGCTCGTCTGGGATCGGGGGGGCCTTTTGGAGCCGGCGCTGCTCGGGGCAGTGCAGCTGACAAGGCCGCCCCTCCCTCGTGCTCATCTTTCTGAGCTGCCTGGCCACACTGGTCCCCTCGGAGCCCAGCGACTCCGGCATGTCCCACACCTCTGTCATGGGCATGGCCAGTTATCGTGGAGGTGGCCCGTAGAATAGTGTGATGGCTTTAGCTCCCACTTGTGCCTCCACAGTGGGACTGCAGTCTGGACGTGCGCCCAGCATCTGTGCTGGCACATCTCAGGGTTGCGGGGGGATGTGGGTCCATTCGTGTGGGTTTTTGAGATTTTTCCAAAGCTCTGCGATTCAGAAGAGGTGAAGTGTGAACTACAGGCCCGATGTTACCAGGTGCCCTCAGAGTCACTCAAGACGACTTAGATGGGCTGAATGTCTGTTGTTCCAAATAGAATTCTGTGTTCTTGAAGATTTGTCTCTGTGTGTATAATGCACATTTTGATACTAGATTGTCATTCTGCGTGTGCTACTGACTTCATGATTTTGGCAAACCCACACGGTAGGGCTCCCGAGGGTGGAGTGTGAGGGTGCGGCCGCCGGGTGGGGCGTCCCCCGGGCTGGGGGTCCTCTGTGGAGGGCAGGAGGCAGCTGAGCCTGTCCCCTTGAGTTTCTGGGGGACACGAAGGTGTGGCCCAGGCTCCATCCCATCTTGGGGAGACGGATGCTGGTGGTCCCGGCTGCCCCAGAGGCTGTCTGGGGATCCTGGAATCAGGATACAGTTTGCTCCTGGCTCCCCTCTCTGTGCCTTGGTTTCCTCTTCCAAGTGGGGACACTGGGAAGCCGTCACAAGGAGCTTGCCGGGAGTGGAGGGGCCCCGCCGTCAGCTCTCTGAGGAACCCAGCCCGAGAAGCACTTGGTCCTGCTGTGTCCTCCTCACCCCTGCCCTCGCTCAGTGACTGTCTACACCTACTGTCTCATTCAAAAAAATCAGCGAACTTAAATAACTCTTACTTTTCGTTTTAGCTCTACGATCGTCAGTTATATAGGTAAGCTTCACAAACCCCACATTCTTGTGTTTTGTGTCATGAAGGAGAGTTCTCTGTCAATGAAGGTGGGGCTGGCCTGTTAGGGCTCCTGTCCCGTCACCCCACGGGTAAATTTACCTGGCCTGTGCTACTTTATCTGAAGGGGCTTCACACTCAGAAGATGTGAAGGTTGAACTAGCCCCGTTGGTATTTTTAAGCTCTGTTGTGGTTTCCGTGTCCTGTGGTAGACGTGGACGTGTGTGGTCTGATGGGCGCCGGTTGTGGCAGATGCCTGTGTGGCTGCAGTGCCCCGCCAAGCAGCTTGTGTCACCCTGACGCTTTCCTCCCGCCCCCGCGGTGTCCCCAGCCCTGCGGCCCCATCTGAGCATTTTGTCTGTGGTGCTGCCTCTTGTGGGTCTCGTGCAGCTGGAGTCGCACTGGGACGTCCTTGAGGTCGGGCCGCTCGCACGTAGCGTGAGGTTTCAGGGTTTGCCTGTGTGTGGTGCGCACCGCGGTGTTGCCTCTGTGTCGCCGTGCTTGGCGCGTTCATCTGCCCACCAGGTCCGGGGGGTTGGGTTATCCAGCTTCTGGCGACCCGGGATATGGGTGCTGTGAACGTTGGTGGCCAAGTCTTGGTGCGGATTTGTGTTTCCGCTTTTGTTGGGTTAATCCTGGGGGGGCGGCATTTTTAAGGCCCCAACAGACTTGTCCGGAGGGCTGTGCTGTCTGCGTCCAGCAGCCGTGTCAGGGAGTGTTCCCTGTCCTCACCACGTGTGGTGGGCTGGGAGCTGTCCCCGTGGGTGGGTGTGCAGGGGCCGCCCGGCACAGCCCCGAGTCGCGGCCCCCTGCCAGCGGCTGACTGGTGTCTTCTCCTGTGTGACTGGGCGTCTCATCTTCTGTCTTCTTCTGTGAGGTGATGGTTCGCATCTTTTGCTTATTAAAAAAGTCATGGTCTGTCTGCTCACCGAGCTGTCAGCATTCCACGTATTCTAGATGTGAGATGGGACCACCCAGAATTGTCTCTGAGGCTGGGACTCGCCTTTTCATTTCTTGCAGTGCCTTTTTTTTTTTTTTTTAACATTTTGTTTATTTATTTGACAGACAGATACCACAAGTTGGCAGAGAGGCAGACAGGGAGGGGGGAAGCAAGCTCCCCGCTGAGCGGAGAGCCCAATGTGGGACTCGATCCCAGGACCCTGAGACCATGACCCAAGCCGAAGGCAGAGGCTTTAACCCACTGAGCCACCCATGCACCCCTCGTAGTGGCTTTTTAATATAACTATACAGGGTAGTGAACATGGCCTGTTCTCTGTTGTTCTTGATGTGTCCATGTGTCCATCTGTTCATCTCTCCCTGAAAGTGCACAGCATGCTTTGACCCTGGCCAGGGTCTCAGACCTACTCGGGTCACCTGAGTAGATCTGAAAGAAGTCTCGGCATGAGAAGCCCTGGGAGGGGGGCCGAGAGGCAGTGGTTCTGGTCTGAGCCCCTGGCCAGGGTCTAGCTGGCATTGTCCTCTGCTGATTTGGCAGCTGTTCTAAGTTAAAGTTGGTCTTCTGGAACCCTGTCTTGCTCCAGAATTCCCTTTTCTGGACAGCTTTGTCTGTGGCTCAGTTGCCCAGATACACAGCCTCTCTTCCCAGTGACAGATTCCTCCCCACCACAGATAGCCTGTGCTTGAGCAAGTATGTAAGTTTGAGTGGGGCTCGTCTGCATCCTGTGAGCACCCGTGGGACGTGGCTGGGCCCGTGTCAGGACCTCCTGCGGCTCCGCGGGCCCCGTGCTTGGTGCACCGATGAGTCTGAGGTCTTGGGAAGCCTCCGTAGTGTGGTTCCAGTTGCCTGTCCTTCCTCTCTGCTTGGGGCGGCGTATTCAAGTTGCCCTGCAGACCATGCCCACCTCCTTACTGGCTCACGGGTCCTGCTTTCTTCCCCACATGGGTTAATGGACGTTTCACCAGAAGCAGCTGGTGGAGGCCCGCGCGCACCTTGACAGACCGCAGCTGCTCAGTGTGGCTTGAGCCCAGGGAAGGAGGGAGGCGTGGCTGCGCCTCCTGGCGTGGGCGCGGCTGCTCCGGCTTCATACCTTCCCCTGATGGCTGGCCGGGAGCGGTCCGCCCCTGGGGAGCTGCCGCTGGGCTCTCTGCTCTTCCAGACGCTGTCCAGGCCGGCTTCCCACCTGTTCTGACAAAGAAGAGGAGCAAGTCACTCTCGAGTAGGGAACATGCTCATTTCTTCCCGGTGAAATGCTTGCTCCCCTGGACTGATAAACTGTGGTCCAGCAGACAGGGAGCCTGAGGCAGGCACCGCTGGACAAGGGGATGCCCTAGTGCGCCAGCTTTGTCTGATCGCCGATGGCTTGTGGTGGTGCTCCCGAGCAGGTTACCAATTCTAAAAACATCTGTGCTGGGTTTCTTTTTTTTAATATTTTATTTATTGGGCACCTGGGTGGCTCACTCATTAAGCGGCTGCCTTCGGCTCAGGTCACGATCCCAGGGCCCCAGGATCGAGCCCCGCATCGGCTCCCTGCTCAGCGGGGAGCCTGCCTCCCTCTCCCCCTCCCCCTGCTTGTGTTTCTGTTCTTGCCGTGGCTTTCTGTCAGGTAAGTAAATAAGATCGTAAAAAAAAAGTAAAGATTTTATTTATTTATTTGACAGAGAGAGACATAGCAAGAGAGGGAACAGAAGCCGGAGGGAGAGAGGGGGAGGCAGACTCCCCGCTGAGCAAGGAGCCCGATGTGGGGACTCGATCCCAGGACCTTAGGATCATGACCTGAGCCGAAGGCAGCCGCTTAATGACTGAGCCACCCAGGCGCCCCCATCTGTTCTGTTTGTAAATTTGGTTTGAATTTCTCCTGGACTCAGCGGGCAGGTGACCCCGGGCTTGGTTCCCCACCCCGAGCCTGGGAGTGCCCATGGCTTGCCTACACTCTCCCCGCAGCAGACTGTTTTCCACATCAGGAACCTTCTTTTCCCGGATCTCACCCAGTTTCTGAATTGCTTAAGGCAGAAGGCAGAGAGTCCTGTCTCTTCTCTAATGGGCATTAGGGATTGTTTCCTCGTCTGATGGTGGTGACTTGTCCCTTGGTGTCCCAAGAGTGAGACTGAGCAGTATTTGGAAGCTGTGCTGCATGACTGTGCAGTGCGGTAAATGACACTAAGGATGATCGTGGCCAGTGAGCCTGGGAGTCAGAATGACCTCATCCGGAGGATGGTCGCAGCACATTTTCTGTTGACTCACATAAAGGCCGTGTTGTTGGCAGTGAGACGTGTGGGTGGGCAGCATTCTCTCCCTCTGTCACTCAGTGAGGGGATTTGATGTTGTGGTGTCCAGGAAACAGGTTCTAACTCTGAATGTTTTCATTAATTTTCAGGGGTCTAGGAGGAGAACTCATGAGACACGCAGGTAGGTCTGAGCTGTGGGCTCGCACGTGACAAAGTCCTGGGGGTGTTCGCCTCGCCCTCTCCGGGGCTGCCTGGTCTTTGTGGTCCTCTGGGTCGGAGTTTCCCTGGCAGCGCGGGTGGTCGCACACTGTAGCTCCCGCGACCGCCCGCCCACCGCGACCTCCACGCCGGCCTGTTCGCTGCAGGATCATTGGGCTCCCTTGTGTTTCGATGTATTTTGGTAGCCACTGGGTCAGCGGCTGGGCTGGGGTCGGTGAACGGCGGGGTGATCTGTCTTTCCGTCTTCTGCGCAGCATGTGTACAGCGGAAGGTCGTTTTTCAGATTATATTTGGGTGTTCACAGGGAGTTCAGACGGTGCCGGTGTGTGAGCTTTCCTGGCACCGTCCCAGCTAAGCCCACGGGAGAGCCCAGCGCACCTCCACTTGTCAGGGCCTGGCTATGCGCAGGCGGGCGGGCCTGGATGCAGGGGAGCCCCTCACCAGGGAGCGGAGAGGTCAGGGAGGGCCTGAAGGCTCGGAGGGCAGGCCCCTGGTGGGCACGTGCCCGGGGCTGGGCTGGTGGGAGAGGGGCGGCCCCACCGGTCCTGTGACCCTCCCAGGCTCCCTGAGTGCGCCGTGCACTGACCTCCGGCCCGGACCCTCCGGCATGTGTGCTAGCTCTTGTCCTGTCTTCCCCTGGCTTCTGGAACAACCCACTGCACTGGTTCTCACTGTCCCTTGTGTGCCCTCCCTCCCTTGTGGCTGGCCCCACACTGTCCCTTTCCCCTCCGCACCCCTGAGGGGCTTCTATGCCTCGCGGAGGAAGGAGGTTGCAGTGTGCTGTGCTCTCATTTGCCCCAGATCCTTTCTTTACAAAGAGCTGCAGTTTTCCGACTTCCACTTCAGTCCTCGTTTGGGGTTCATGGTTCTAAGGAGCAGTGATCACAGGCAGATCTCGCGTGGCCACAGAGAAGGTCTCGCTGAGCTCCCTCCCTGTGCTCCAACCTCAGAGCCGGGCTGCAGGCCTCTGACCTGCCGAGCTGTGCGTGGCTCTGTGCTGCTCCAACCTCCATGCGCAGCCCCAGCTGGCAGTGGGGACTTTGTGCGGGACGGGCTTGTGTCCCTCTGCCCCAGGAGCAGCAGTGTGGTGAGCGCAGTGTCCCCAGAGAAGGGGACAGTCCTGGCCAGTGGGAGGACGCCAGGGATCCCAAGCAGCCACCAGGCTGACGTGTGCTGGGCTCCTTGAGGACAAGGTGGTCCCTTGGGTCAGGACGAGGTGGTCCCTTGGTCAGTGAGCAGGAGGTGTGTGGGTAGGGCCTGGGTAGGTAGGACAGGCAAAGTAGGCCCTGAGGAGCCGGGGGCACAGTGAGGGCATGTGGGCAGGACCTTGGGGCCATAGCTGGTCACAGCAGAGGTCTTGAAGTGTTCTGGTGTGGTGACGGGGTCGGGAGCTCTGCCCCCAGGATTGCCCTGCATCCCTGAGTCAGACCACACAGGACAGCACTTGTCTGACCTGTGAGCAGGAAGAAGTCATGGGCTCCTGGGACTCTGTTTGAAGATTTTATTTATTTATTTGACAGAGAGAGAAAGATCACAAGCAGGCAGAGAGGCAGGCAGAGAGAGAGAGAGAGAGAGAGGAGGAAGCAGGCTCCCCGCTGAGCAGAGAGCCCGATGTGGGGCTCGATCCCAGGACCCTGAGATCATGACCTGAGCCGAAGGCAGAGGCTTAACCCACTGAGCCCCCCAGGCGCCCCCTGGGGCTCTGAAAAGCGACGTCATCTACACGCGAGTCTGTGCCCTTGTCACCTCTGCAGCTTGGCTGTGCTCAGGGGCACTGGCGACCTCAGTAGGGCACGTGTGGCCCGAGGGGCAGCAGGCGCACAGCCGCGCCCGCAGGGGAGGAGCAGCGACACAGCGAGGAGACAGGGTGTGCCGCCGCCGCACGCCACGTTGGTGCCGGCCCGTGAGAAAGACGGGGTGGGGGGGGAGCCACTTGCTGAGGAGACGTGGCAGAGGAGCCGTGAAGGCGGAGTGGACGCTGGGGTGCGGAGGGCGGGCCTCGGACAGGCAGGGGCAGCGGGAGAGCTGAACAGAGCTCCTTGCAAGTCTGAGTCTGTTGTGAAAGGCGCGCCCCTCTCCTCGCGAGGCGGGGGGCCCTCAGATGCCCAGCGGTTTGTTACAGGCGCAGGTCTACAAGGCTTCTTCCGAGGAGGTTGTTTCCTTTTCGGCGTTTCTCTTTACAAGTGCAAGGAAGGAGGCCCTGACATGCCATGGACCGTTCCACACGGTGCCCGGAGGAGAGCCTGACGTGAGTTCCACATCCGTTCCTAACGAAGGCGGCCTGTCGCGAGGACCTGGAGGGCTGTGTCCTCCCTGACCCACCTGCCGCGAAGGGCCTCATCGGCCATACAGATGGGCTGCTGGTGGCCAAGTGCCTGAGGCACTGAGTGAGCGTCGCTTCCCAATGGGGGAGGGCAGGGAGAAGGCCCGTGTCCCGCGGCCCTCGGCCCGCAGGCAGGGCCCGAGTCCACTTCCCGGATTCCTGCCTGGGCGTCCTGGTTGGCCCGTGGCAGCTTCTCTCCCTGTGAGCTCCCGTGCTCCCGTGGGCTCGACGGAGAATAAACTCCAGATGGAGAGCTGATTTCTGTGAGCTGACCGCTGTAGCCACTGAGGGGCCAAGATCAGCATGTGGCCCTTGGACGGGCACTTGTTTGACGCCCTCGGGTGCAGAGCTGTCGAGGCTGCCCTGCACGCTGCCTGCGGCCCGCAATCCACAGCCCCTTTCTGCATCTCCCAGTGGGGCTCTCGTGGGCCCGGCGCAGGCTCTCCAGGGGGCCGCCAGAGCCAGGCTGCACTGCTCCTCGGGCCGGGCCGCTGGAGGCGCAGTCCCTGTCGGCTGCAGGGGTTCCTGCACCACTGTCGGCACACTGGGGTCCCATCAAGGAGCAGGGTGGGCCTCGTGGAGTGGTGGGCTGTGTGCGCTGCGCCTGCTGCGGTGTGGGCGCGGCTCCCCGGCCCGGCCGCCCAGCGGCTTCAGCACCCCTAGGCGGTGTTGGGCCTGTGTCGCCCACCGTGCTGGCTCGCTCTCAGCAGCTCCAGGGAAGCGGCTTCTCAAGACCGGAGATGGCCGGCAGAAGCAACACGGGGACCGCCAGGCCCTTCCTCACGTGCTGGCAAGGTGCACTCCGGAGTCTGCACCACGTGGGCTGCCCCTGCCGGTCCCTGCCCCCGCCCAGGACAGCGCGCGGTGCCTGCCTGTCCCCTAGGCCCGCCCAGCCGTGATCCCTGGGGGAGCAGGGAGTCACCGCCTGTTCTCAGCTGCTTTCTGGTGGCATTTGGCGAGGCTTGAGACACGGCCTTCCTCCCTCCTCGTTCACCCGCCGCACCCACCACTTAGCTGTGCCAGAGTGAGGACGACATAGAGAAATGCTTTGTTTTGTGCAAAGAGGAAAGGAAAAAAGCCCTGACTGCTGCTGTGCTGTGTTCATAGCCCCGAAGGTTGCTGTGGCTTGGGGTCTGTGGTGGGGAGTGCCCTCCATCTGCCCCTCCCACTTTCCCATGCTGCTCTGTTCTAGGGGCTGCCTGGAAGGGGGTCACCGTGGGGGGCGCATCCTGGGGGTGCCGCTGCTCTTGGGTGGGGTACTGCTTTTGGGTCGGTGGGAACTGTTGCCAGGTCGGTACGGGGAGGAGGAAGGCGAGGTCCTCCGGGGCGTGTAAGGATTGTCACTTAGTCCCCGGAGGAAGGAAGCCGGAGCATTTTCTTGAGCACATATTACTAGTTTGGCTCGTAGTGTGGGACACGAGGACCCAGACAAGACCGTCCTGACACGTTAGCTCTTGTCCTGTCTTCCAGCGTCATACATGTTTTAAGTCACACAAGACATTCCTGTTTTATGTCGTGAAGATTCACGGAAGTGTGCCCACATGCCTGCCTTGGAAGAGGTCTCGTTACTCCTCTGCATTTCTGAGCATCGGAGGCCCTTTCCTTTGTGTTCCCTGTTCTCGTGTTTTCCGTGGCGTGTGTCTGCTGGCTGTAAGCCCTCTCATTTGTCCGAAATGTCTTTTTCATCTTCATTCCTAAAGGGTATATTGCTGGGTGTGGAACTCAAGTTCCACATTGATTGATTTATACTTTAAAGACAACTGTATTGTTTTCTCCGTTTCTTTCCTGTTTTGTCGCTGTTCTTTTCCTGTTCCTCGCTGCTCTGATGGAGACAGTCTGTGAATCTTCTCTGGCTCCTTTGTGTCTGTTTTTTGCGGCTCACACAGCACACGGGAGTGCCAGGGCTCTGTGCCCTGTGTGCCGGCCGGCCGTCTGGGTCACTTGTGGCAGAACTCATCCGTTGTTTCCCCAAGTTACGCTCTCCTGCTCTTCTTTCTCCCACACCGTCCGGCGCACCAGGCTCGGCAAGGCAGACCTGCATCAACAGCCTTCACGTCGGTCCTGCCTCCTCCCCTTGCCTGTCCGTTTCCCTGTGGGGTTTGTGCCCCACAGTCCACGGCACGGGCTCTCTCTTCCGCTGGCTCTCACTTGTTATTAAATCTGTCCATTGAATTCCTGGTTCGTGTGTGTGTGTGTGTGTGTGTGTGTGTGTGTGTTGAAGTAGGCTCCACACCCACATGGGGCTTGAGCTCACGACCCTGAGATCAAGCCTGAGCTGAGCTGAGAGTTGGACGCTCAACGGACTGAGCCACCGTGTGCCCTCTAATTCTCGTGATTCTGTTTCAGAATCTGTTTACTTTTTAATAGTTTCTGTATTACTGTTAAAGTTTTTAATGATTTCCTTTACCTTTTTGAACAAAACGAGCATTTAAGATCTGTCTAATAATGCTAATGTGATTGTGGTTGTGTAGGACACTGTGTGTGAAGACTTGGAGAAGGACTTGGAGGCTCAGGACTGTTCGTTCCCCCAGAGAGTCTTTCCGTGGGCTTCTGGCTGGAGGCAGGGGCTGTGAATGGACTGGGGCACGTCCATCCCTGTCAGGGCGTGAGCGGTTCTGTGCCGGCTGGAGCCAGTGGGCCTGTGTCTAGGTTTGTGTAGGATGTGGTCCTTCGGATTCAAAGCCTGTGTGAGGGTTTCCTGGCTTCTGTCAGGCGCTCTGTCCCAGGGGCCTGTAAGGGCTCCTGCGCACCCTGGCCATCTTCCTGGGTTTTCCCGTGTGTGCCTTCTCTGGAGTCACCCCAGCTGCTTGGTGGAAGTGGCTCATCTCGGAGCTGTGGCCGCTGTCTTGGCCTGGGGCTCTCTGTTTCCTTGGCAGCTTCCAAGCTGTGTGATGGAAGCACACAGTGACCTTTGGTCCAGCTTTTTAAAAATGTTGTCTTGGCTGGTGGGTTGATCTGAATGACCTAGTCTGTAACTTTTTTTTGACTTTTTATTTTGAAATGATTGTTGACTCACAATCAAGGAGTTATAGAGCCGTATGTTTTTTGTTTGTTTGTTTCTAAAAGATTTTATTTTTAAATAATCTTTACACCCAACATAGGGCTTGAACTCACAGCCCTGAGATCGAGAGTCACACACTTCCCATTGAGCCAGCCAGGCACTCCCCCCGCGCTTTTTTTTTTTAACTTGATAGAATACATTTAAAGTTCACGTGCAGGACAAATCTGCAAGAAAAATATTTTTTAAAAATATTGAGGGGTTGGGGGCACCCAGATGGCTCAGTCAGTAAAGAGTCTGCCTTTGGCTTGGGTCATGATCTGAGGGTCTTGGGATCGAGCCCCATGGGGCGGGGGGTTCCCTGCTCAGGAGGGGTGCTGGAGCGAGCCTGTTTCTCCCTCTGTCCTTCCCCTGCTCCTGCTTTCTCTCTCTCTCTCGCTCAGATAAATAAAATCTTTAAAAAAATAAATAAAATCTCGAGGACTTGGATTTTCCAGTCCTTGAAACATTCTAAAACCATTCAGAGCAGAGTGGCATTTTCTTCGGAGCAGGCAAACAGGCTGGTAGAGCAGAAGACAGGGTCAGAAGCGGGTGCCGATGTGATGACACGCATGAGATCTGATATGTGACAAGACAGAGCACTTCCTGTGCTGGTGTGGAAGGTGGCTTGTGGAGGAGCGACGACGTCACGAAGGGAAAGGGAAAATCACAACCCCGCCTCCTACAGATCCAGAACTAAATTTCTGATGAAAACCCCCAATACAAAAAATACAATTTAAAAAGCTTCAAAGAAAAAATAAATAAATAAAAAAAATAAAAAGCTTCAAAGAAATTTTAGGAGACATTCAGGAAAGCGTTGGTCCCTAAAAATCTTAATGCGGAAAATTTCAAATCTTCACAAAAGCGCAGAAAAAGCTCGTGGAGCCGGCGTCAGCTGTGCCCCGTTCCAGCGAGTCTCGTCGGCCACGTGTCTGTCTTCCCTGCGTCGCGAAGCAGACGGACGGCGCCTCTTGAGCTCCTGCTCCGACAGCCCCTGCTGGGGAGGGCTGCAGTGCCGATTGCTCTGTTCTTGGCTTCTGGCGCACGGCCTCCCAGCAGAACGGGAAGGAGCTGCGGAAAGTAGTGTGTCCACACACGTACCAAAAACTGAGTGTGTAAGCCAGCAGGTGTAACACGGAGTGAGAGGAAACCCTTGTGCTGCCGTGAAGGGAAGGGTGACTGTTTATGGGGTGTGCAGAGCCCTAAAAACGGCCAGAGCAGATGCAGGGAGATTGCACGTGAGCGCAGAACTGGAGAGCCTGTGCCCCGGAGGCTAGTGCGGACCAGTGTCCAGCCTCCCCCAGCAAGCAGAGCTTGGCGGCTCCGGCCCCGGCTCCGGCCCTGGGGCGTGCCCGCCCCAGGCTCTCCAGTGCGCCGGCTGCTCTGGGCATCACTGCTGAGGCTCGACCTGCAGAGCCGTGTGAGGGCACACAGGCTGCCAGCGTCTGCAGGCACGTGTGGCCGCTGCCGGTGCAGTGACCGAGAGCAGAGTGGGGGACACTCGCCCGTCAGGGGCCTTCCTGGACTAGTTGTTCTGCACCCATGGCATGAGGTTGCCAGGTGTCGGTTCTGTTGTTGGAAGAGCAGGATGGTGGCCGGAGGGTCTCCCACTACTAGGCGGGACCTCATGCCTGGGCCTGGGTACTGGGAGTCAGAAGCTGCGTGGAGGGGGACCAGTTCATCTCTGGTCGGCAGCACCCCGGGCGCACGCGGGCTGCGCGGTGGCGCTTTCACTCCGTGCTGGCTGGTGGCACTTCAGGGCATGGCTGTCTGGCTCGTGGGTCCCTGCGTGGTGGCCGCAAGCGCCCCAGCACACTGTGAACTTCAGGGAGAGCTGTTGTCAGCACAGGGTCTGGAGGCACTTGCCCTGCTCGTCTTGCTGTCCAGGTGAGGCCTGATGGAGGGACAAAAAGGTGGGGGTGTAGAGACCCTGGAAAGGGGGTGTCCGTGGGGAAGCAGCACTGTTCTTTCCTGCTTCTGTAGAAGCACGAGGGTGGGTGTGGTCGTGCCAGGTGCCCAGGGGTCGTCACCAAAATGCCGGTGGCGTTTTTTTTCTCTGATGTTTTTCTGTAATGTTGCAGTTTTTTCAGCAAATACAAATTATTTATGCCATCAAGAAAAAACCGTACTGTATCCAGTTCAGTGTGACGGATGTGGTGGGTACAGGGCCTCCCTCTCGTGAGTGGGTGATCGGGGAGAGGGCTCTGGAGTGGCTGTGTTGGAGGCATGGAGCCTGCTGGGACGCAGGGCAGCTTGCCGGAGCGGTGGGGCCGTCCGGGTCGGCAGGCAGTGCGGCAGGGGAGGGCAGCCTGCAGGAGGGCCGCCAGTGGGTGCTCAGAGCTTGTGGGTTCCACCATGCACTTTGGTGGGTTTCTGTGCTGTGGGTGGTGTTTTTAACCTCCTGACTATATTGGACCAACTTCTGCCCATGGGTGTGGTAATCCTTTCTTTAGTTAAAAAACTGACACATCATTCAGAGGACAGGAATTTGCCCAGAATTTTAACACCATAGCTTGTCCAGGAACCGTCCTGTCAAGGGTAACAGCCTTGCTTTCTCCGGGGAGAGTGTGCAGCTCAGTGCTCTTGACTGGTCTTCGTTTTGCCCCTGAGCAGACTCCTGGGCGCTCATCTGTCCTGACCTGGGCGGACTGTGAGCGTGCACCTGTGCCAGGACGGCTTCTGCCGCCTTTGGAGACGCCCTTTCCTCCTGTGCTAGCAGCTTCTCAGTGGTTCTCATCTCAGGCAGGTGCCACAGCTCAGGGTCATGAGCAGGTGGTGCTGGTCCCATGAGCACATGCACGTCTGAATCAGGACTCGTCCCTGGGGACTCGTGTTGGGATCACATCTGCAGCCATGAGCTCTGTGGCTGCATGTGTCCCTGGGGCTGCCTCTGCCTGGGCCGGATCTGGAGCAGGTTCTCTGAGGCCAAGGAGGGGCCGGGGCTGCTGCCAGACTGGCCAGACAGCAGCACGGATGCATCCGATGTGGGGGGGAGGGGTCTGGTGCCAGCAGCCCAGCTCCCAGCAAAGGCAGGGCAGGTGCTGCCATGGGCGTTTCTGGAGACTTGACACTGCATTTGTCCTTTTTCTTCCTAGTGTGCGTTTTAATAGAAAACTTGTCCCTTTCCAAGATGCCTTTTAGAGGTGACGCCGTAATAGGTAAGCGCTTTTCTTCTTCATTGTAGACGCACATTGTGGCATTTCCTCCCAGAACTTCTTCAAATTAGAAAGTGAAAATGAACTGGCTGGGACAGACAGCCCGTTGTAAATAACGAGCCTCCCTGCCACGCCCCGCCTCAGAAGGAGTCTTTCCTGTGTGTCCCGAGAGGTCGGGCTCCTTCCTCAGAGCTCTGGCGGCCGCTGACCTCTGTGCCGGCCAGTGTTGGCCACCCCTCGCCCGACAGACGCATGGTGTAGGCCTGCAGGACTCGGGGTGCAGCTGGGATGGTTGAGGACCCACTCCTGTGGGGCAGTAGCCGAAGCCTGCCACCTTGTACGGCCGTGGCCACAGGGAGGCAGGACGCTGTCCCCTGGCACACTTTATTCTGTGTTTTTGTGGCCCGAGGAGTTCTGGGACCAGGAGACCCTCCCCAAAAAAAAACAACCCAAAGAATTGGAAAAATTGTGCATTCTTTGGTCATGTGGGATCTAATTGAGTTAAATGCTGAGGGTGTACTGGTGGGGCCGGGCGCTGTCTGAGGGAGAGGGGCTTCTGCCAGTGCCCCCGGGAGCTTGCAGCGTCAGAGGAGCAAAGCTCTCCTGGAAACACCAGCGGCCAAGAGCGGGCTCTCTCCCCCCACGTGGAGGGCTTGGCGTGGTGTGCCCGGGGCAGCGTTTGCCTTCGCCCGTGCCCACACGCGTCCTGGAGCTTACCCACTGGACGAGGCCGACGATCCAGGTTTGGGTTCATCCCCTTGTTCTCCGCGGGGAAGCCAATGTCTCTTGTTCCCTCGACAGACGGGTGGCAGTGGCTGATCAATGACACGCTGAGGAGTCTCCATCTGATTTCAAGTCATTCTAGACAACAGATCAAGGTACGGCCGCGAGGTTTCTGTGTGGAACAGACACTCGGGGCACCTGGTGGCTCCGTGGGTTGAGTGTCCCGCCCTTGGTTTCAGCTTGGGTTGTGATCTCGGGGCTGCAGGCTCAAGCCCTTTGTTGGGCTCCACACTCTGCAGGGTCTGCTCAAGACTCTCCATTGTTCCCTCTCTCTCGCCCCTTCCCCTGCTCATGGACGTGCTCACGCGCGCTCTCTGAAGTGCACAGATAGAAAAAATCTAAAGAGAGGCGACAGCCATTTTTTTCTTTGTGTTTGTTTCAAAGAATGTGTGTGTTGTGAGTCCGTTTTATACAGGAACGTGATCCCTGATAAATGCCGTAATTCTGCTGGGAAATCGGATGGTGTTATCTGTGTAATTTATAATCAGGAAATTGATGCAGCCAGTGATGACCAGAATATTATTTCGGTTTTATATGACAGTTTCTGGTTTAATTAGAGTCAGCTTCTGAACATCTCTCCTATGTGTCCCTAGTGACTCTTTACTTGGGTGGGGGGTTCTGTGTCCTGCTGCGCGGCAGAAGGTGGGGTCGGAGACTGCCGTGACCCTTGGGTGCCGGTGGGAACTGCGGTCCAGGGTCCTTGCCTGAGAGCGCGGGCTGTCGTAAGCGAGAACAGAGTGTGTGCGTCCGGTGGCCGATGGGCTGTTGTCCTGTCCTGGGACGGGTGATTTTGGCCTGGCAGAGCCGTGACGGCGGTCCTCACGCAGAGGTGGACGGGCTTTGGTATTGAGGGTGGAGAAATGGGAGTCCGTGTTGATTTCCCAAATGATTAATTGCCCAGCCTCCTGCGTATGCTGTTTTTCTTGTTTTAAAGGAACCTAATCATTCCATAGAGCCCAAGTACAGCTCCACTGACGGAATCGGAGCGCTTCGTTGTGAGGCCTCCAGGCTCTCTGGCAGGAACGGTCCCCAAACTGACTCCCAGCGGCAGGGGTTGTGGTAGTCCGCGCAGGTGACACCTCATTGTGACGCTGCGTTGTGTGCCCTGTCCCTGAGCCAGTGGCCCTCTCTCCCTGTGCAGTCTCTGACCCCTCTCTCCGGGGCTGGGCTCAGCAGCCTGCTCTGGGGAAGCAGGGGACGGAACGTGGGAATCCAGCATAGCCCCTGCTGTCTGTCTGATCCTGAGAGACCTACCTTGAGCGCTGGTCCTCCTCGGCAGTGGATGTGTTCTGGGGAGGTGGGGGGGTCCCGGGGGCCCACGGCTGCTGCCACGTCAGCTCCCACTCTCCTCCCCCTGGCCCCGGCCCCGCACCTGCCCTCTAAATGAGGCCTGTATGCTACTTCTGTGTGTACGACACACACTTTGCCCGTCACGGATTCTGCTGGGAAAGAAAAAAAATGCCCCATTTTATTACCAACTGTTTTATAGAGTTATAAAGAAGATGTTTACATTGAAGGGAAGAAATCACATTTTCCGCATAGATTATTAGTTGCAGGGAATATGGAAGTCGTTACTGTGTCTGACGGTGGTCAGACATGCTGGAAAGGGGGACGTGAGTCCGTTTCGGTTTGTTTCGAGCTTAACCACTGGCCTGACAGAGAACGGCCCCACGGCGGGGGCGCCCGGGAGGCCGCCCGGCACATTCACGTCCCACTTTGTTTCAGGAAGCGGCTGTCTTGGCCCTGGCTGCTCTCTGCAACGAGTACTACGCCCTGGAGACCGGGGAGGCGGACCCCGCCAGGCAGGGTGAGTGGGCCGCGGGGGCCTCCGGCAGGACGCGGGCGCACGGAGTCTGGGTTTTAGAGCGCTGCCTCCTGCTGCAGGTGGACAGGGCGTGGGAGGCAGGGGCCCTAGATGGGCGCCGGGCCAAGGGGGGGTGGGGGACACGGGCCTGCTGCTCTCGGATGCCAGGTTTGTGTAGCTGCTGGAGGCGTCCGTCCCTCTTCCACTCCAGACCGGTGCTCATTGCCCCGCACGGGCGAGAACAGGCACGATGCCCGCCAGGCAGAGCCTGTGCTTCTGTCAGTGGCGCTTGCCTGAGTGACGTTTCAAGTCCGCTTTGCCCGCTCACCGCTTTGGGGGTTCCCGCTGTGCACGGACGGAGCGCCTGCCTTATCTGGCCTCCGAGGGAGCTTCCTGGTTCCTGTTTGTTTGTCCCGTGTTTCCCTTGGTGTTTGTTCCTTGGCTCCTTCCTCTTCCTTCCGGTCCTCGCTTCCGGGGTCCCATCGGCTCAGAGGGTCTGCCTCTGTGTCCGGGCACGTCCTGCTTCCCTGTCTCCGATGGCATCGGTGACTTCTTTAGGGCAGATGTGGTTTTCGGGTTCTCATAGGTGCAGAGCCACAGTTTCCTGGAGCGGGTCCTTGGCGTGTGCGTGCACGTTGACCTTTCTGGTTCACAGAAGCCTCGCTGCCCAGCGTCGCCTCAGTTAGGTTTTCCAGAACCCTCTTGTGGTGGTTTCTCCGACCCGTGGTGGGTCTTTGCCGAGAAGCTTCATGTCCGCCCACCTGGGGGTCCCGCGGTGGTCTTGTGCCCGACAGTCACTTCAGAAGCATAGGGAGCACTTGGAACTCATTTTCAATGGTAAAAATCGTGTGTGCAGTAGTCTAGATCTACTTTCTGTGATTTTTTTCAAAAATAAGAAAATATTCTGTGATGTGATCTTCTGACAGACTTTCCAAATTTATGACATTTTCCCTTGGCCATAGGCAGTGTTCCATAAAGAGGTAGTGACATCATTTTGTATTTAGTCTGCTTATGAAAATTGGGACGGTGAGGTCACACTTCACTTTCTGCCTCAGAAGAGAAGGTGGCATCACTGTGCCCACTGGAAGAGCAAGTGGTGTGTCCCCTCCAGGGCGTGGAGACCCCAGCCGGCAGAGGTGGCCGCGCCGGGGCGTGCACGGGCGCTCCTTCGCTGTCCTGACGTAGGCCCTTGAGGTTTCTGTGCACGTGACTCCCCGGTTGTGCTGTGTTGACGTCCAAGTGGTGAGGACGAGAGCCGGTCACGGTGGGCAGACGGGTTGGGGTGCAGCCTCCTGGCCCCTCCTGGCCCCTCCCGGCCCCTCCCGAGCAGCGCTGGTCTAGGACAGCCCGGTAGCCCCTGCCCTTCCCACCCTGACTGCCCGTGAGTCGGCCCTGCACGCTCTGTTCCTGTCCCTGTTTCACCCCGACGGTGGCCTTCCCATCTCGGGGAGTGTGTCTGTCCACGCGCCTGGTCGCACGTCCCGGGGCGGGGGGCAGCACGTCCCCCGCGCGTGGTGCTGGGGACACGGACACGAGCAGGCATCCTGCACCCTCCAGCGTTCATTCTCCTAAGAGTGAGGTGTCGCGTGTTCGGGTTGTCTGTGAAAACTTCAAGACCCTGTAGTAAACACTGTGAATCCATTTTGGTCGGAGCCCCTTGGAAGGTGCACCTGCTTCGGACGCTGGCGTGCTTCCCCGTTTCTCTCACCGCTGCTCACGCGGGTCTGAGGTGGCACAAGGAGTGTGCGTCGTGCGGGAAGGAGGCAGCGGCCCTTCTGTCGTGTCCTTTCAGAGGAGCTGATCCGGCAGTACCTCGCCGACCTGCGGAGCCCGGAGGAGATGGCTCGCTGCGGCTTCTCGCTGGCCCTGGGCGCCCTCCCGCACTTCCTCCTGAGAGGCCGGCTGCAGCAGGTGATGCGCCCGCACCCCGGGGAAGCGGCCTGTTGGGTCTGCGCGTTGCATGGGAGCCGGTGGGGGAGGCCTCGGGAGGGGTCCGACCACGAATCCACGCCTGTTTGGGCGTGCGGCCGTGAGGAAGGAAACGGGGTGCTCCTGAGGGCGCCTGGTGGACAGGAGGGACTTGGAGGGACTGAGTGCTAGTGTGACAGAGGGAAGGCGTCACTGCATCTGTGGAAATACCTTCGTGCAGCCGTGCTGTGTCCCCTTCCTCCTGCCTGGGACATTCTGGGGTCAGAGGCACTGGACGCATGGCCTAGAACTCAGCTCTGCAGCTTATCCGTTTGGAACGTGGGAGCGACTCTCAGGACCGAATGGCCCTGGGAGGACTAGCGGATCGAGACACCAGGGGTCGGCTGGTGATGGGTCATAATTCCCAGCTCGGCGCCACAGGACAGAAAGGGGGCAGCTGGCACTGGGGATGCCCCGTGGGGATGACCTGGGGGCAGCAGCCACATGTCCTCCCACCTGCGGCAGAGCGTGGGGCCCACCAGGCGCGTGTTCTGTTGACGACGTGTTACCGCCTTTCAGGTGCTGGCGGGCCTGGGAGCCGTGACGGCCATTTGCCCTGAGGACGTGAGCTTTGCCGAGTCCAGGCGGGATGCTTTGAAGGCGATCTCAAGGTGGGTGTCCGGGCTTTTCCCCAGCCCTTCCTCTCCCAGGGGCCAGCGACCAAGCACTGAGGGTGGTCCCTGTCGGTGTGGGCCAGAGCCCCGTCTCACCTGAGGAATCGACTTCGAAGCAAGTCTAACTTTTTATCTTCTCGTGTCTTCTCTTTTCAGAGGGTTGTCAAAGAATATTTCCAACTCAGAGGCTCACTGACCCTTTCTTCATTGTCACTATAGTGAATGTCAGACCTCTGTGCTTTAGGGGCAGCAGCCCGCCTCGAGAACTAGGGCCTGAACCTTCGCTCGTCTGGAAGTGCCGTGTGGAGTGGCCCGGGGTGTAGGCCGCACACGGCGTGTGCCAGGACACACTTTCCTTTCTCTGTCACCACCCATGCCCCCTTCTGCTCTGTGGGGTACCACCGCTTTCTGCCAGCATGGAGGGTGGGAAGGGCCAGCACAGGTGGCCTCTTGCGCACGTTTTGAGCTGCAGACCCTAGGAAATGTGGTTTTGGGGGAAAGCATCATTCGGCGTGTGTCCGTGTGGAAGGAACTCTGGGATTCCGAGTCGGTCTCTGAGGTCGTTGGCCTGTCCCGGCGTGTCCCGTCTGGCCAAGACGACGGGAAAGATGGGGTTCACAGACACTTGCCGTATTTCATGCATTTTTCATAATTTCAGGGTTTGCCAGACGGTTGGCGTGAGAACAGGAGGAGCCCCAGACGAGGTTGTGTGTGAAGAGAACGTCCCCCAGATTTACCGCACGCTGCTGGGCTGTCTGCACGACTACACCACCGACAGCCGGGGGGACGTGGGCGCGTGGTAAGGGCAGGCGGTCTCTCGCTCTTGGTCCTTGAGCTGTGCTCTCCGCCCTGAGCCTGTGTTCTCAGGACAGCAGAGCATCCTTGGGCCTGGCTCCTGGTTGCGTTCCGCTCTTCTCTGAAAAATACTAAATTCTAAAACACAGAAACTTGTCATTCCCTCGTCCCAGCCCCCATGGCTGGCTTTCTAGTTCTCCCGAGAGAGTTCAACGAAACCAAGGCCCTGATGTAGCCATTCAGGGCGAGAAGGGAGTCAGGCCACTTTGGAGGAGGAGGAAACGGGTACTTCTCTGGGGATTCACTGCACAGTCCTCTGTGGCCCCTTCCGATGGAAACCAGGTGCCCAGATCTCAGTCTTGGGAGAAACTTGACTTGACTGTTCTTGCGAGGACACCCTAGACAAGTCGTTGCAGCCTGAGCCAGGACGAGGCTGTGCCCGCGGTGTGAGGTTTGCTAGCGTGTCATTTCTTCGTTCTTACGTCGGCCGCTGTCGTCTTTCCAAGATTTCAGTGTACATAGCAGACCTAGTTACCTTTTGTTGGAGGAACTGAGAGCTTCTCTTACGCCTTCTGTCTCTTGTTCTGAACACGCTGTGATGGGCGTGCCGAGAGGCCGCGTGGGGTAAGATGTCACTGACCCCGTGCAGACTTGTTCTTTTATTACATGGGAAACAGAAGCTGAGCCTTAGGTGACGCCTCGAAAGAAGAAAAGAAGAAATGCACGCGTTCTTCCACATGTGGCAAGTTTTTGGCCACGTTTCTTTAAATCTCCTCTGCCCACCGCATCCTGGACTCCCTGTCTCCCCACACCCCCAGTGGGACCCACCCCTGCCCACCAGCCCTGGGGTTCTACTCTCTTTTCTTTCTTTCCAGTTTTTTTCTCTCCAGTTGTGTACATTCTAGTTCATGTTCACGCTCACTGGCTCTTCCCTGTGTAACCTCTGTGTGGCCGTCAGGGTCTCCTGAGAAAGCTCGGATTTCATCATCTTGGTCCTTACAGTTCCCGTCTGGGACTTCCCCCCCCCCGTTCTGTGTCTGCCGGCCTTCCCGGCTTTCCCTCCGTCAGGACGATCCTCCCCTCACTGGCTTGCTTTCCTTCCCTTCTGCTCGGTCCCATGTGGTGCTGGGGACGCAGCTGCGTGGGGCCCTGATGGCCTTGGCGTGTCCTTGTGGACGCAGCAGGGTTCCTCGGTGGGAGTGTGGGGGGCCCTGGAGGGGTGCCCCTGAGTCCTTGGAAAGTCTGCCCTGACAGCTGCCTGTAGTCCTACGACAGCATGGCCCCTGCGCTTCCCTGTCGCCGTGAGACGTGGGCTCGGGCTGTACCCGTCATGGTCTGTGTCTGTCACTGATGACGGTGGGGCCTGGCTCAGTCGTGATCCCCGGACAGCGCGTCGTCTTCCACATGTGGTTTTGAGGCAGATCCTGCTCCGGGAGGTCTGCTGTAGGGATGGGTTCCTCACTCCTCCGGAGGGTGCCAATGGCTTCTAGTGGCCAGTGGCCATCACCTTGCTTGACGTAGGTGGCCGTCCACCCACGGTGGGTCACCCTCCTGCGTGGGCATGGGGTCCCCCTGTGCTCTCGGGGGCCCTGGTCCCAACTCCTTCCAGTCCAAGCCCAAAGGACAGTGGGTTTTTCCTGGGTCCCTCAGCAGCACAGATGCCGAGCCCCGCGAGGAGGAAGCTCGGGCAGGGCTGTGCCTGGGGTGTTGGTGACGGTGTCCCTCCCAAAGGCCCATGTGTGCGGTGTGCGTGTGGCAGCCCAGCGACGGCCATTCCTCGTGCAGAGGTTCTCGCTCTCTGTAGGAAGACTCCGGTTACTTACTTTGCTGCTGTGCTCCGTCAGTGTGTCCCTCACAGCTGTTAGAGACTCTGTGTTTGTTCTGGGATCTGTGGCAGTCCTGTCTGCTTCTTCCTCTCCTACTATTTTAACCCTTGGCTCTTTTTTGTTTGCTTATAAACCATTGCTGTAGCTCTTACTAGATACACTCCGAATCGCGGAGTCCGCGGGCGTGCACGTCCTTGCGGGGAGCACGAAGGTCCGGCCCGCAGTGTGGGTGCAGGCATCGATCGGGTGGCCTGCGGGGTCGGGCCGTGTGTCCCCTGTGCCTGCAGCCCTGTCCGAGGGCCTCCCAGCAGCCATGCTCGGCATCTGGCATCCTGGCCCATTTCTCCCCTGTCAGGAGCTGGTGAGGCCCCAAGGGGGTGTGTGTGGCCTCGGGTTGTCCTGTGAGGGTTGTGCCTACCGACACCGAGCCACAAGGTACTCCCCTCGCCCGCACCCTGCCCAGCCCTGGTGCCCGCAGACGGGTAGGCAAATGCGTGAGGTCTTGGGCAGCCTCTGGTTGGCGGCCATGCCCTGGCCCGTGTCTGTCTAGTGCCTCCAGTACCCCCACACCTGTGCTCAGTGCTTCGCCCGCTGATCTCCTGTGGGTCGGGGCCTGCATCTGTCTGTTGGTGGGAGGGCCGATGCCTGGCCTGTGGTCCCTGCTGTCTGGCTCTGTCCCCAGTCTAAGTGGGGCTTTTACCCTGGGTCAGCCAGTCACGCTGCACGCCCAGGTTTTCATGCTGTGGAAGCTTCGTGTTCTTGGTGTGAGCGAGTGTGGAGTGAGTCTGGGGGAGGAGAGAGCAACGTCCTGGTGCGCAAGGACAGTGGCGGTGGCAGACGTGAGCTGCCTGGCGCGTCTGCCCTCAGTTTCTCTGCCAGGACATAGCTTTGTAGACTGGGTCGTGCTGCCTTTGGAGGTGTTGTGGGGTCGTGAGCGCGGTTCGTGTGCACTTGGGACCTGGCGTCTGCCTGCGGGCGTCAGACGTGTGTCCTCGCTAATAGAGGAGAAAGGGCTCTCGCTCACGGCGCGCACCGCGTTCGGGGCGTTTCCTCCTCAGGGGACGGTCAGTCTCGAACTTGTCCTGGCTGAGGGTGTCTGAGCCCCCGGGGTGTGGCCGGCGGGTCCCGCGGTCACATGGTACCTGGGGCGCTCACTGCCTCCTTGTCCCTGCAGGGTCCGCGAGGCTGCCATGACCGGTCTGATGGACCTGACGCTCCTGCTGGGGCGGGAGCAGCCAGAGCTGATCGAGGCCAGTGTGTGAGTGCCTCCCGTGGGGGTCTGGCGGCCGGCCCGGGGTCTGTGTCCAGTCTGCTGTTGCTGCCGGGGCTCCCTGCCGGTCGTCCTGCCTTCAGCTCCTCCCTGTGCCCACTCCCCCCCACGACCTGGGGCTCAGGCCTCTGCGGTGTCGGGTCCCCCACGGCAACGTCCCGTCCTCCTGGCCGCTGGGGTGGCTGCTCTGTCGCGGGGCCGTTTCGGCTGGTGCCCTGGGTTCCAGCAGGCTAACGGCTCCGCTCCTGTGTGCAGCTGTGAGCAGGTCATGTGCCGCGTGGCCCAGCAGGCGAGCGAGAAGATCGACCGCGTCCGCGCACACGCCGCACGCGTGTTCATGACGCTGCTACACTCGGACGGGTCCCCCGTCCCTCACGTGCCCCACCAAGGAGAGCTAGAAAAGCTCTTCCCAAGGTATGGGAGGCCGGGGTCCCCGACCCCCAGCGGGCGTGGCCCCCCCCCCAGCCTGTTGGCTCACTCTCTGCAGATCCGACGTGGCCTCCGTGAACTGGAACGCACCATCACAGGCCTTCCCTCGCATCACGCGGCTCCTGGGGCTGCCGGCCTACCGCTACCATGTCCTGCTGGGGCTCGCCGTGTCCGTGGGTGGCTTGACCGAGTCCACGGTGAGTGAGGAGGTCTCTTGGGCGGCCCGCGGTGGTTGGGGGGGCGCCTGGCCCAGGCGGGGCACTGTGGGAGGTCCGAGTGGGCGCAGGCACTGTCGGGCGGCGGCCAGAGGCTGAGAGGCACACGTGGGGAGGGCGGCTGCTTCCTTGCTGTGCTGGTGTTTCTCTGCTTTGAGGGTCAAAGTGGCGTTAAGGGTCTCCCCTTCCCCTGGCCTTGGGTATCCAGGGCAGGACCCCCAGGACAGTGTTCCCTTTCCCGAGAGTGGGCCGGCATCCCCAGGGGAAGCTGAGCAGCAGAATTTTGCGTTTGGAAGACCCGAGGTGACGGGACTAGCAGGAACGTTGTGGCGCGCTTCCATGTGGACAGCGGCCGCCGCGCGGGGCGGAGCGTGGGACCAGCTTCTCTGCGCGCGTGGGCTCCGCGGCGCGTGCGGACGGCACCGGCCGGCTGCTGCTACCCCCGCTGTCTCATCTTTTCTCCTCCTGTGCCGTCACTGCTGGCTGAGTTGGGTCTGTTGTGGGTTTTCCGTTTTCTCGTGTCCTTCCTGCTGGCGTGGCGGTCAGTCTTTCCTCCTCCCTGCTCTTAGTGGACCCAGAAGTAGTGTGGTGTGCACCTAGCTTTGGAGCTGTTGGTGGGGGGAGTCCTGCTCCCCGGCATGGTCCCACGTGGACGCATTTTCACTGACCTGCCTGTGCTCTTGGGCGCGGATGTCGCCGGAGCAGGAGCCGGTGTGGTGGGGCCGCTGCTCCTGGTGTGGCCGTGGGGAGCCCCCTCAGCCCTCGCTTGGCAGAGTGCAGCTTCCCTCTGAGGCCCCAGCCTGTGACCTGCTGGAACTCGTCGTCTGCATTTGTCAGTGCGCTTGTGGTTCCCGTCCCTTCTGGAAACTTCTCTGCCCCTCATTCTCGTTGGGGACTCCTCCTCCCGCGCACCCTTTATGAGGCCCCCGTGTTTCCTCCCTGGCCTTCCGACTCCGCTGCCGGGCCCTGCTCTGTCGCAGCTGGTACTGTCGGCTCCTTATCCCCGGCCCCTGCCGCGTTGTTTTTTTATCCCCAAATGTTTGCTTTGTTTAGAAATCTCTCTCCTGCTTTTTCATTGTAGGCTCATCTGGGGTTTGTGTGTGTGTGTGTTTCCTTTGCTTGTAAGAGTGTGCGTGAGTGGGGGTGAGGGGCAGAGGGAGGCAGAGTCTTAAGCAGACTCCCCCGAGCACAGAGCCTGTCGACCTCACGACCCTGAGGTCGTGACCTCAGTCGAAAGCAAGAGGCCGACGCTCGGCGGACTGCTCACCCAGACACGTCTTTGTCATCACGGTTTTTCCTAAGAGTTAGCCGAGGGCCTCTCCTGCGTGCCCTGTCTTGGACATCTGGTTCCTGTGTTGTCGGGTGGGAGCGGGTCTCCGTGGGCTCGCTTCCTCTCCTTGACTCCTTCCTGGTCACTCCCGTCCTGGGTCTGCGGCGCGGAGGCAGGCGACTCTGGTCTGGGGGCTCTGCCTTCGCCCCTGGCAGGTGGCTGTGGGCAGCAGTGCAGGGGTGTGGTGCCAGCTCCTGCTGCTGGGTTCCTGCTGCGCACACCGCCAGCTGTGCCCAAGCCCGTGTGGTCACTGCCTAGGTCACTGGGTCAGTTCCTTCTGCTCATTCGTTGGGGTCTGTGGGCCCAGCAACGCCTTGGGGGCTACAGCTTGAGTTTGGACTAGAAGGTGTCAGAGCATCTGGTCCCCTGGCCTGCTTCTCCAGGGGATGGTCCACCGAGGGTCATTGTAGGGCTCAGTCTGTGCTGGTGTCCCCAGGAGAAGCACTTCTGGGCCAGTGCTCATTCCGCGTCTCTGTGCTCGTGCCCCCTGTGGCGGGACGTTGCCCACCTCATGCTGGGTCGCTTTGTCTCCCCTGCTCCGTGGCGGATGTTGGGGTGGAAACATCCAGGTGGACTCTGGGGCAGGTGGCGAGGGGGCGGCTCTCTTTCCACTGTTCCCAGAGTGTCTCTGTGTGCAGGTCCGGTACTCGACGCAGAGCCTCTTTGAGTACATGAAGGGGATTCAGAACGACCCACAGGCCCTGGAGGGCTTCGGGGGGACCCTCCTGCAGGTCTTTGAGGACAACCTTCTGAATGACAGGTGAGGGGGCGCTCTTGTCACGGTTTTCAGACCTCCACATTCTCCCTTATACCCACCAGCATTTTCAAGGGGGAGGAGAGATAGGTCCAGGCGAGGACCTGACTGCAGCCGGGCGAGACCATGCCCGCGGCCCACGGCCATGTCACCAGTGGGGAGCTGCTGCCAGCCTGCGCCGTGGGCCGGCCAGAGCAGGACTTTGCTACACGTTGGGTGTCAAGATGATTGAGGCTGTGAGCCTGGCAGGATAAAAGTGGCTCTTCCCAAGGTGACAGCTCTCTGCTCTGTGCAGGGACATGTCTGCTCTGTGGTCTGGATCTCTGCAGGCCAGAACTGCAATGTTGCAGCACGAAATAGGACTTGTTTTCTGACCATCTTTGCTGCATTGTTCTTGCAAACTGCTTTTCCGTGAAGATGGCACGGAGACCCATGGGTCCTGTCCTTGGAATTGGGGGTGCTTCCCGAAGTCCTCTGGGAGGCTTGTTCCTGGCCTGGGTTCGCAGCTGTCCCGGGTATCTGGGCCCTGGTCACAGCAGTGTGAGTGCAGGCCCTCGTCGGCCCGTCCTATCCTGGGAAGCAGACGAGAGCTCAGCCGGTTACCTTTTCTCTTTCCCTGGGTAGCGCTGAGCGTGGGCGAAGGGTGCTGTTCCGTAGAGGCGCACTGTCAGCGTCCCTGGAGCTGCCTCCACAGTCCGCACCCTGAACATACCCGTCAGCCCTCCCGGCCCCCAGCCCAAGGCAGCCGCTCCCACTGATCTGCTGTCCCTGGGCTCAGTGGGCATTTTCTATGAGCGTATTTCAGCGGAATCTGCCGTGTGTCTGGCTTCCATTCGTGGCCGGACCACACGTGGTTCCTCTGTTGATGGTTGCCGGGGTTGTTTGTGGCCGGAGTTAGAGAGCTGTGGGGGACGTTGGCAGACGTGTTTGTGTGGACGTGTCCCCACTCTGCTGCTGGGCCTGTGCTGAGTCGCAGGCTGACTTCCAGAAAACTGCCGCGCTCTTTCACGAAGCGGTCGCGCTGTCCGTACCCCGCTGCGGCGTCTTGACTGTCCGGACTCCAGGTCTGTGCCTTGACGGCTGGGGCGTGTCCTCGTGGCTTTGGGGCCTCCCTCCTGCCCCGCACGGGTCTCCTCCCCGATGAGGTTCTGTTCAGACCTTCTATTTCTTGGTTAGGTGGTCGTGGTTTCCCCTGCTGCTGAGTTCTGAGATTTCTTGCATGAGCTGCGCAAACCCTTTGTCAGACGGTGGGCTGCAGGCACCCTCTTCCGGCGGTGACCTGTCCCTCACGCCCTTGGTGGACTCGGAGCGGGTGCCTGCACGTCTGTGGGTTCTACCTCCTCCCCTTGGCTTTTACGGGTGTGTTGGTTGGGTCAAACGAAGAGTCTTGGTCTGACTCAGGGTCACAAAGGTTTTCTCCTTACAGTTTCTAGATCTCTAGTGTTAGGTTTTGTATTTAGGCCTAAGGTCTGTTTTGGGTTACTTTGTGTGACACAAATGGCAGATCCATGTCTGTGTCGTTTCTGCTTGGGGCTGTCCAGCGCATGGAAAGCAGTCCCTTCCACGACGTTGTCAGTCCCCGTTTTCATCAGTTGTGCATATGGGAGCTCGTTTCTGGGCTTTTCTGCTCCTTGGTCTGTGCTGTTGTGCTCCCTGGAGCTTTGCGAGTGCAGCTAAACGGCGCCAGCTTGTTCACTCGTCCCCTTAGTTGTTTGGCTTTTCTTGACCCTTTGTGCTTCCCTGGGAACTGTACAGTAGGATTGTCATTTTCTACACACCGTCTTGTCCAGATTGGGGTTGGGGTGCTGTTGACTCTGGGGAGAGTCTGCCTCTTAGTGGTTCCGGGGGGTGGGGGCACCTGGGGCCTCAGCGTTTGCCTTCTGCCCTCAGGGTGTCTGTGCCGCTGCTGAAGACGCTGGACCAGATGCTGGCCAACGGGTGCTTCGAGCTCTTCACCAAGCAGCAGGAGTAAGTGTGCGCCGCAGGGGCCCCCTCTGCCTGGCGGGCCTTGCAGCTCGCCTTGTAGAGACAGAGTGATGAGGGGCAGAGGGGAGACTCTAGAAGGTGATCTCCAGCACCTTCAGGGCTGGTCCATGCCAGCAAGAGGCTGGGCTGCGCCCCCCCCCCCCCCCCCCCCCCCGCGGGGGGGGGCGCGCCCCCCCCCCCCCCCCCCCCCCCGTGAGGCTGGGGCTGTGCCTCCAGCTGGGCTCCTACTGTCGCACCTGCCACTCAGCTGGGCAAAGACCCAAGCAGGTGAGGTATTCCCCCCCTCCGCACACGCCTCCAAAGGGGGCCTGGCAGTCAGAGCGTCATGGGCAGTGGCCCAGGGTTGGGAGGGGCAGTGCAGAGCGTTTTGACGCTCATAGGAGGATCGAGCGGGGCTGTGGGTGTTGGCCAGGCGTGGGCACAGAGGGTGGGTGTGTGGAGGGACACTCGGCAGCCCCATGGCGGCTCCTGGCCAGTGAGCTCTGGCGTCCGGGCTCATGGCGGCTGGTTTATCTTGTTAGGGGCCTGATGACTTTCCCTGGATCCCAGACCTTGAGGGCTTCGCCTCTGGGCTGGACATCTTACACCCTGTGGGGGGCTGGAGCCTCCTTCCACGCGCGTTTCAGGGACTTGGGAAGAGCTGTGCCAGCTGGGCCCAGACTGGCGTTTTCCCGTGTTAATCGTCTCCCACTCCGGAGTCTTTCTGTGGGCTGGGGCCTTTCTTCCGTGTCTGGGTGGCGCTCCCCTCTGCCACTCTGCATGTGCCACTCTGTGGCCCTGCCACACCGGGGTCTCTCCGTGCTCATCTCCTCTGCCTCCTGTGCCTCCGTAGTCACTGTCCTTGGCAGCCTGCTGTCCTGTGAATTTCGGTGGGTTTTTAGTGTGTCTGGTGCCTGTTACGTCGCTGCCATGTCCCTGATTCTCTGGGGTCAGGACAGCGCCTGCACTCAGGACACGCCAACCCCTGTGTGGCATGGTGTCACTTGGCTTGCTAAACGTTGTGTGGAGACCCGAACATGTATTTTCCTGGTTTGAAAATTTCAAAATAAGACGACAGGACACAGTTTGTGGCCATAAACAGCTTTATTTCTCTGTAGCTTTGTCACTCCCTGCTTTGGTCCGTGCGGGGTCAGGGCTGAGTCTCAGTGTCCCACGACCCACTTCATCGCTACTGTTGGCTTGTGTGCTGGCCCGGCGGCAGCAGCTTCTTGGGACTTTGAACTTGTACCCCTCTGGCCCTGCTCTGTTCTCGGCCCCGGGTGCTTTCCCGCGCTGCCGTCCTGCTGCATCTCTGACGAGCCGGTGAAGCCCAATCTGACCGCCTCCGACATGTAACCGATGCGGTCATCTGAGACCTGCGTCTGCGTGCGCCTCCCGCCGGCCCTGCTGTGCAGCCCCTTCCTCCTGCCCTCCTGTCTGATCAGTGAAAGGGTGTTTGTCATTCCAGCAGAACTTTCCAGCCCTTCCTGTTCTTTCAGTGGCCACCCTGTCAGAGCATAATTTTCTGTGTTTTGCCGTCTTCCTGGGCAAAACCAAGGGTGTTAACGTGTTTCATTCGTGTGAGCTCGCCATCTGGGTTGTGTCACATGTCCGTGTTCGCACACTGTAGCTTTGTGCCGTTGGTGCTTACGTCGTCCACGTGTTTGCTGTCTGCTTCCTGGCCCACCGCCCGGGCTCCCGTGTGAGGCTGGGTCCTGCTTCTCTGGCTCAGACACGTCCTTCTGAGGTTCGGCCAGTGACATCCGCTGCCAGCGAGCGCTTTCGGGTCTTGTTTGCAGGTTACCTTCAGAGGGTGTAGAATTGTAGGCAGACGTTGTATTTTGGGACCTAAACATCTTTCTTTTTCTGACTTCTGTTCCTTTTGAGACGTTGCCTGTAAGTCTGGAGTCTTGTACAGTCTGGATTTTCTCCTCTTTTGAAGATTTTCTCTTTGGGAAATCTCAACATTTCTACCACTCAGACAGGTCTAGCTGTCAATTATATACTCCACTATTTGACCAGGAATTCGTTAAACTTGAAGATGTGGCTTTATTTTCATTTGTTCTAGAAAATTCTTGCCACCCCCCTCCCCCTGAACATGGCCCTGCCCTGAGGCTGTGCTGCATTCCAGGTTTTCCCGGGGCCTCTGCCTGCCAACCTCTCCTAGCGCAGTCCTGACCCCCAGCCAGACTCACGGGTGGGGTTCTCAGTTTCGGGTTTTGTGTGCTTCCAGATGCAGCTTTTTATTTGGTCTGTCTTGCAGCCCGCTGGCCTTCCGCCCTCCGGGATCCAGGGCTGTGGTCTTCCCGCGTGTCTGGTCTCCGTGCTCACGTGGGTGTCTTGTTTCTGCAGCCCACAGGGTGGGCTTTCTCATATGTCTGCTTGTCCGTTGTCTGGACGCGGCACCTGAGAAGCCGGGCATGCGGCTGACCTGAGGCAGCAGAGGAGCTTGGCTGTGGGGTCTTTGTTCACCCTTCCCAGGCACGGCCGGCAGGTGGGAGCCATCTGGAGCCTCCCGGCCCACGTCCGCCTGCGGGTCTCTGGACTGCCTGCCAGGGGTGCTCTCTCCCCCTGGGCGATCTTCCCAGTCTGGCGGGTGCTTGTGTTTATCGGAACCAGGTTTTGGGTCTCGTTGCGGCTGTGGGCTAGGGACAGCACGCTCGGGCCCTCCGGCCGTCGGTACACCCTCGTTCTGAGGCACCTCCAGGCGCAGCCTCAGCTCTGTGGAGGCAGCGGGCCTTCCACCCGCTGCCTGGAGAAGGGCCTCGGGGTCCCGGCAGGGAGAAGTGGCAGCAGAGACTGGGTGTGTGGGTTCTCGGTACAGGGAGCCGGCAGACCTGCTAGAGGCCCGGAGGTGGGTGTGGGGGAGCAGGCTGCAGCCAGGGCGGGGTTGTCTCCGGGTCGGAGGCCGGTGCTTCAGGGGTGGGCCAGATGCTCTCCAGCTCAGGTTCCGAGAGAAGCACCACAGAGCAGCTTACACGGCAGAAACAGTCCGCACGGTTCGGAAGGCAGGAGGGCCGGGGCTGGGGCCAGGGCACCGGACGGGCGGAAAGTCATCTCCGTGTCTCTTCTCGTGATGGCACTCATGCCATCGTGGGGACTCAGGCTCATGGCCTATTGCCTCTGAGGCCCTACTGGTAGTACCTTCATGAGGGGGATCCGGGCTTCACCATGCGAATCTGGGGGCTCATTCAGTCTGTGGCATTAATGTTGGGTCCACGATGCTCATTCGCTCCACAGGAGGTGGATCTTCAAGCCTGGAACCCGGTGGAAAGCCCTCAGAGGGTGGGTGGTGTATGAGCCCGTGAGGTCAGCAGGGGGGCCAGTGTAGACCAAGAAGGGCCCCAGTGGAGCTGGGGGTGTCCCGTTGTTAGGAGGACAGGGAGCGGAGGGGGCAGCAGAGCCACCGGGAAGTGGGAGGAGCTGGAAGAGCAGGTCAAACAGGGTCGTCGGTGCTGTGAGCCACATGGTCACGTAGGTGGGGGACACACGGTGGTCACTTGGTCCTCACAAGTGTTTCCGTGAGTTGTGGGAGAAGCCTGCAGAGGGGAGGGGCTGGAGGTGCAGCTGATGGCTCTGGGTGACAAGGACGTGGAGGAGGCGGGCGGGGGTACCGGCTGGTGAAGAGAGACCGAGAGCTGCCTTCCCTGGGGACCAGGAAGAGGACGCAGGGTGGTGGAACTCTGGCAGCAGCGCCGGGGGAGGAGGAGCAGGTCTGTGTTGTAGGGACCCTTGCCGGCTGGGCTCCAGGTTGTCCTCAGCTGTGCAGAGTGGACGAGGCCATGCGTCTGTGCTCCGGCCACTCTCCGTTCCTCTTGGACCCGGGAGCTGGGCCCGGTTCCACGTCGGTCGTCCCTTCCTTTGCTCCCGGGCTGAGCCCGCACTCGTTGGCACCTGCCGGGGACGGCTTCTCTGGGTCCCCTCCTGTTGGGGAGGCGTGTGCCCGCAGCAGGCCCGGGCAAAGGAGCCAGTTCATGTAGCTGTGTGGCACCCCGGGGGACATGGCCCTCTGCTCATCCGGGGCAGCGCCGTCCCTCGACGGCGCAGCGTTTCCGGGCGGCTCGTGCTCCCAGAAAGCTCGTCTCCTGCATCCTGTGCTTTCCCTCTAGCCACCCCTTCGGTGTGAAGCTGCTCGCGCTTTGTAAGGAGGAGGTCAGGAAGTCCAAGGACGTGCAGAAACTGCGGTCGAGCGTCGCCGTGTAAGTGCCAGGATGCTCGCTGTGGCCGTAAAACGAAGGGCCAGGCAGGCGGGAGGGGCTGAGTCAACCTCAGTGTCTGGGGCTGGAGCCCTGACGTCCATGGGGAACATTCTGGGTCCATTGCGGGGGGTGGTGCGGACGGCCTCCCGGGGGGGCTGGGCCTTGCTTCGGGGAGTCCTCCCATGAGGCAGGTTTTCCAGAAGCGGACCCAGTTCGGCCGACCCCGGGGCTCAGATGTGTTGTTGCCGTGGACGCTGAAGCCTGTCGCCCCCCAGGTTCTGTGGGATGGTGCAGTTCCCGGGCGGTGTGAGGAAGAAGGCCCTCCTGCAGCTGTGCCTGCTGCTCTGCCACCCGTTCCCCGTGGTGAGTGCTCGCGGCTGCTCCCGGGGTGGCGCCTGGGGCCCTGACCCCTGCCGGGTTTGCGTGGGGGCCCGCACCTGACCAGCACCCTCGTTTGGACACCCCCCCCAGAGGTCAGGTATCCTGCCAATTCCATTTTCCACTGGCTAAAAACACACTCTTCAAATAATCCAAATGAGCCATCTTCCTAAAAGGTACAAGTGACATTTATACCGAACCCATTGGTTCTCCAAATGGGGTCCCTGGACCCGGCTGCAGCAGCACCCCCATCAGAAATGCAGGTTCTCAGGCTGCCCAGCCTGCTGAGGAGTTACCCTGGGGTGGGCCTGAGACCACTGGCCCCTTGAGCGGTGTTTTCAGTGGGCAGCTGGGGAAGGAAGCAGGTAAGGCCGTTTCCCTGGCGAGGGGCAGGTTTTCCACAAGGCATTTCGGTCAGAGCAAGGTGGCCTGGCTTCTCTCTGAAGGGGAGGCTGCCATGGGGCAGCAGAGGAAACGGGGCGGCCTGCCCCACAGCCTGCGGGGCTCCCTACCCAGCTGTGGCCAGGGTCTCCTGAGGCAGGATCCCAGGTCACCTCCTCACTTCTAATAACCTGCATGGTGTTAGGTTCCGTTCGGACCCGGGATCGTGCCCGACCCCATGACCCTGCTTCCTGGGCAGGGTCCTGTCACTCTGCTTGGGTTCTAATGGGCCTTTCCCCCCTGGTGACACGTTCTGTCCCGCGCAGATCCGGAAGACCACGGCTAGCCAGGTGTACGAGATGCTGCTCACCTACAGTGACATCGTGGCTGAGGATGTCCTTGATGAGGTCATGACTGTGCTGGGCACCACGGCCTGGTGAGTGCAAGGCCCCTTCCCAGCGTCCCGCCCGGAAGGGGCGGCTTCTCCGTGAGCGGGGACATCCACAACCTCCTTGTCTGTCCCTGAGGGACAGGAAGTGCAAGGGTCCCAGCCCTTGATGCCTGTGTGTCTGCCTGCAGGTCCCCACTGACACCCGAGGGACTGGGCTGGCCCCCTGGACACAGGGAGGGGAGGGAGCGCCTCCTGCTGTGGGAGGGCGCTCTGAGCGCCAAGGTGGGCGGTTCTGAGCACTAACAGTCTGTCTCTCTGGGGGCTGCTCTCGCTGAGCAGTTGCCTCGCAGGCTTTCGGTGCGGACGGGGTCGTGTCGGGAATGCCGAGAAGGGAGCAGCACGGGGTGGCGTGCTCACTGGGTTCGCGCTCGCGGGCTGGCCGGGGCCTCCAAGGGGGCAGGAGGGTGTGGAGGGCCTGACGTGGGTGCCTCTCCTGAGGGGGCCTGTGGGCCTTTGCTCGGCCGTGTGGGAAAGCCCTAGCGATGTGTTCAAACCTCCGAAATGGCGGAGTAGGTGTCCCCGAGAGCCGCTTCTTTCTGGGGCCCCCGGGGCCACTGGCTTCTCCTGGGTCCCTCAGCGCAGAGCTGGGCCCCGGACTTGTCTCTGGTGCAGTGTCCTGCGGGGTGTCGGCTCTCTGACCCGATGCACTGGGGTGGCAGGGGTGAGGACGTGTGGGGCGTGGGGACGGGGCTGGAGGGCACGTGCGCAGCATGGAGAGCAGAAGGATACAGCCCAGGGGTGCAGGTTCAATGGGGCGTGCTGGCTACCAAGTCCCAGCAGCACGTGGGGGGACCCGCCACAGTCTAGGACTGTGCTCGCTCCCGTGTGCACCCCTGCAAGGCGGCCCCTCCCCTCCTCACCCACCATGGAGCGGTCCAGCGGTGGCCCCAGGAGGGCCTTGTGCTGCTGGGGCCTGGGCTCGGTCGGGGTCTGCACACTTGCGTCGGCAGGCGCGGACACACAGGATGTGCTGATGGGCGTCTCCCCTGTGGGGGCTGAAGGACAGAGAAGGGCCCTTGGTTTCGGGGGTTCCTCGAGGTTCTCGGGGAGACACTGACCTCGGGGATGAGGGAATTGAGTGAATGTCTTTGAACACTCCGGAAGACGTGGGTGCCCGAGCAGCTGGGGTCCCGTCCCCCAGGACCCGCCCACTTCAGCGCCTGTGGACGGAGCCATGGCTCTCCCTGCGCGGTGCCCCCACGCGGTCCACGGCACGAACACACAGGGACCCTGTGGCACAGATCGCGGCTGCAGCCTGCTGCCCTCTCCCTGGGGGGCGCACGGGGCTCTCCCTGCACAGCCTGGGCCCTTTCTGCTGAAGGAAACTCCAGAGCAATTCACAGTTCATTTTTTGATTCTCAAAAAGAGAATCATCTCTGCTTTTAATGAAAGTGATACAAAGCTTTCGAAGTCAAGTAAAACTCTGAAAACCCACCTACCCCACCTTTCTGAGGGTCCGCATTTCTGGCCAGTCTGGGGCCGCGCCTCCCCAGTTTCCCCAGAAGGGTGCCAGGAGCAGGGGCTTGCCTGGTGCCGTCTGCCCCGGTCTCCCCGGCTGAGATGGTGGGGTTCTGCGCACCCCGCGTCCGTAGCTTGTGACAGGCCTCCCGCGAGCCGACCGTCCCCGCTGCTGAAGCTGCTCTTGCCTGCTCTTCCCCAGGGATGCGGAGCTCCCACTCGTTAGAGGCCAGCGGAACCGCCTGTGTGACCTCCTCGGCGTGCCCAGACCTCAACTGGTCCCCAAGGTGAGACCCAGGGGCCCTTCCCATGTGAGATCTGAGTGCGGCTCCTGAGCCTCCGTCCTGAGCTCGAGTCTAGACCGGTCGGGTTTACGGACTGGTGTGTTTCCCCCCGGCCTGTCCCTCGTGCTTCGCCGGCTTCTTGTTGCAGCCTCCTGTGTGCCTTGTCCCCACTAGGCGCGTATCAGGACCGGCCATCTGCCTGGTGGGTGGCCGTTCTGCGCTGCCAGTCCTCAAGCTCATGCCTCTTGCATGAGGTCCTTGGTGCCGCTGTCTGGTTTCCACCATCACTGCCTCTCTGGGGACTCTGTCACCCCTGGAGTATCTGGGGCTGCCCCTTGAGGTGTCCATCTTCCATGGCATCGGCGGCTGTGGATTTCGGAGATGGCAGGGCCCCAAGCTGACCGTCCGGGTCCTGCGGGGTTGTCAGGAGTGTTCGCGAGGGAGTGGGGTGGACCCGGGCTGTGGGTTCCACAGGCGCTCACACAGCGGCACGTGCTGGGACGGCCAGACCCGGAGCTGGTTCCTGGTCCTGCCTTGCTGGCCGTATCCCCCTGGCCGTGCGTCTCGTCCACGACTGCTTTCGAGCTTTCCCTGAGTGAGAACGTCCATCCAGACATGAGTGCGGTCCAGCTCCGTGCCTCGGGGGACAAGCACCTGGCTCCGGGGGTGGGGGGTCCGTGTTCGTCTGGCAGGAGCGCGGGCACTGCTGCAGCCTCCAGAGCTTCGTCATGGCCCGGCCCGGGGCGCCCTGCACTGTCCCCCTCCGGGCACGGGGGTTGGGTGCACTTGGACAGAGGACCCCCGGCTGTGAGCCTGGCGTCCTGCTGGCAGGAGGCGGGGCCAACTGCGGTTGTCCGGGCAGACCCCAGCCCTGGTTCCAGCTTCATGACCGGTGAACCGCGGGCTACTGGAGGGTTCTCTGAGGAGGCACCCCAGACTCTCGCCCCCCTGCCAGCTCACGCCCACGTCCAGCATCGTGCGCTCCGCTGGGCGCTGGGCCTCGGCTCTGGGCAGAGTCTGTGTCTGTACATCTCTGCGTCGGGGGCGGGGGCTCCGTTCTCCGAGAGGCGGAGAAGCTGCAGCCGCCCCCGCCCGTCTTCTCGGGGTTGTGTGGCATTGCAGGCAGTGGCCCGGGGTGCCTGTGGACTTTGGTCTGGGCCACCGTCCTGATGTCCTGACCGCCACCTAGAGATGCTCTTTGTAAGAAGGTGCCGCGCCCTCACGTCTGCTCCATCCCCTGGGAGCACAGCCGCTCGGGATTTCTGCTGTCCTGGACCCCTTCTTCCTGTTTTCTTCCGTTTAAGTGGGACACTTACAGGCCGCGACCAGGTCTGGTCTGTCTGGATCTCACCTGAGTTCCTGGAGCATTTAACGTGTGCTTCAGGTCTGTCGGGCTCCTCCCGCCCTCTGTGTTTCCGGTCTGACCTCATGCGTCCCGTCTGCGCGTGGACTCAGGCGGGTTTATTCTGCCTCTGGTTCTCCCAGTGGCCTCTCCCCTCCCCGTGTCCGCTCTTAAGTATCTTCCTCCTCTGGGCACCCGCAGTCAGGCTGTTCCTTCTGGGCGGTGGCTGTGCCCGCCCGTCGGGCCCGTGGGCGGCTGTGGCTCTCCAAGCGAATGCGCGGTGCCCGCTGCCGTCAGGAAGCCCCGACACATGGGTGCGTGAGGGTGGGGACCGAGTCCCGGGGACTCCCGGCTGCTACACTGGTCGTTGGCCGCGGGGCCCGGGTGAGGGATCGCCACTGACGGCCTGACCCTGTGCTGTGTCCCCCACAGCCTGGCCCCCGCTGAGGCTCCCTGACCGGCCAGCAGGGAGAAGGAGCCCGATGACTGGACGTGGCGCCGAGGGACCTGGGGTTCATCACCACGACGATGGCTTTTCCTCATGCGGGTCCTGGGGTGTCGGTGCTTTTGGCTTCACGTCCGCGGGAAGCCTGTCTATAAAACCATGTGCTGAGCAGTCTCGTGTCTCTGTCTGACACCGATGGGGGCCGGCGACCAGGCCCAGGGGGGCCAGGGGAAGCCCCGGCGCTGCCTCCCCTCCTCTGCCCCCCACACCCCCTGCCGTGCCCAGCGCATGTGGGCGTCACACGGGGTCCCAACCCCTAACAGTTTTGTGCAACCAAAGAATCCTGCCTGAGACCTCACAGGAGCGGCTCGTGGTGGGGACCCGACGGCAGGTGGGGAGTGGCTGCACCGGCACCTGCCGTGGCGGACCCCCGCCGGGCAGCTGTTCTTGCCTGGTGCCGGCTGCCCTGGGGACACGCGGGAGGTTCCACAGCTGATTTCCCAAAAAAAAAAAAAAGCCTCTTTTCAGCTGCCCAGAGTGGACCTAACCTGAAGGCTAGCGAGGCTGCCGTGCACGGAAGTTCACCACCTCAGGGCCCGCATGGCCGCGCCTTGTCTGCTGTCTCCCGGCTCGAAGCTTGGATGTGGTGTCGCAGGTGCTGAGAGAATTCAGCGTCCGAGGCGAGGGCTGTGCCGAGCTCGGGGCCACGAACCAAGGGTGGATTGAGCTGCCCTCGTGGGCGTGTGTGGCAATGGGGCCTTGGGACCTGGTAGGTTGAGGCGGGCGTGGGTGCTGCTTCCGTCGTGGGGAGTAGTTTTCCCGCCGG
This sequence comes from Mustela nigripes, assembly GCF_022355385.1. NCBI lineage: Eukaryota > Metazoa > Chordata > Mammalia > Carnivora > Mustelidae > Mustela > Mustela nigripes. The sequence continues at coordinate 200,546 of NC_081572.1, read as the reverse complement.
GCTCAGTCGCTGACTTGGGGGAGCGCTTACCTTCCCTGGCTGCACCTGATCACACCCCTGCAGGAGAAACTCTGGTGTTGCTTTGTGGATCGAAGCCTTAAAACATACCTCCCTCCCAGAAACGAGGAGGGAGGTCTCCTTTTCATTTTTTTTTTTAAAAGATTTAATTTACCCATTTGACAGAGATCACAAGTAGGCAGAGAGAGAGGGAAGCAGGCTCCCTGTCGAGCGGAGAGCCAGAGGCGGGACTCAATCCCAGGACCCTGAGATCATGACCTGAGCGGAAGGCAGAGGCTTTAACCCACCGAGCCACCTAGGCGGCCCGAGGTCTCCATTTTAGATGGAAGACCAGCCAGACCCCGCGGCCGGCGGAGGTCCCATGCCAGGCCCCAGAGGATGATGGGTGGGGAGACAGGACCCGTGGCGTCTGGATCTTGGCTGCAGAAGTAGCCAGAGTGTGGCCAGGAGCAGACGCGGACCGTCCTGTGAGCACACCCGGTGCCTGGGTGACACGCAGCGTGGGGCACCGCCATGTGGGGCTGTGCAGCAGGCCGGCCCCAGACCCAGAAGAGCACCTTGTGGCCCCAGAAAGGGACAAGCTTGGTGAGTCTGAGGAGCAGCAAGAAGCCAGGGTGCCTGGGACACACATGGCCATGCTCTAGATGGAACCGAGCCTCCCCGTGATCCCGAGCGCCTGCATGTGCTGAACTGAGGCGCGTGGGGAGCTCTCGTCTCGGGGCAGCATGGGGGTTAGGACGTAAGGCCCATGTGCAGCTGGGACCCTGGGAGGCTGCGCCCGCACCCGTAGCAGAGACGACCCCAGCGAGGGGACAGCATCCTGTCACCACCTCCCCCTGCAGCTGGGTGGGGAGCGGAGTCTCCCGGAGGTTCCCTTGGAGGGAGGGGCAGTTCTTCCAGCTGACCTGGAACATACGATCACGTGCCCGCCCCCCCGCCCCGCCAGTTGTGCCCCCAGACAGTGGGCAGAAGCGGCCGACAGACTCTCCCCGGAAGAGTGCGGGTTCATCTGTACGGAGAGGCTGGAAAGAACCCAAACTCCTGTTCCAGAAATGTCACAAAATAGACAAATGGGGAATCACTAGCCAGACCCCAAAACTGCGATGTTGGTAATATCAGCCACAGAACATTTGTTTTTGAAAGAGTTAGAAACTACCCCGAGGAGAATTATCAGGGAAAAGCTCCCTGGATAGATCTGAACAACCAACTAGACACAAGCTGAAGAAATTACCCAGAAAAGAGGCCTCAGAAAGAATTGGCCCAGTGTGTACAGGGGTCTCGTGGGGGCTTGTCCCCAGATACCGGAGCCGCAGACCCGCGCGGCTACCACCACCCTGCCCACCCCCCAACCACAGGGCCTGGCACGGAGCAAGGGAGAGGGGCGGCCGCTGGGCAGAGCCGTGGACGCGGGGAAACCCTCACCTCCAGGTGACACAAGCCTCGAATGCACAGCTAGGGGTTGAGCCTTGGGGCTGAGCAATTCCGGGGTTCTTTGGAGGGGGGGGTCAGACTCCAGGCAGAGCCCGACATGGGGCTCGATCTCCCCACCCAGAGGTCACGGCCAGAGCTGAAGCCAAGAGTCGGACACTCACCGACTGCTCAGGCGCCCTGGGCTGAATCAGTCCTTGGCAACAACCCCGATGCCAGGCGCAACCCCCTTCCCACTCGCGGAGCAAACTACCTCCAGATGCTGCGGATCTGTGGGAGTGCATTCGCCCCACTCGGAGCCCTTGCTCTGGTGAAGGAAGGGTGGGCGGGGGGGCTGTCCCCGCGGGGCACTTCCGCGCGCTGGGGACAGTGAGCAAGCGGCAGGTACACATGGGCAGGGTCTGGAAGTGGACAAGAGGGGCCAGGGGTGTTCAGCGTTAACATAAATGTGTCTCTAGAAGAGCCAAGCGCCGAGCGGGACGCCTGGTTCTCCTGCTCGGAGCCGCTCCCCCTGCGCCTCACGCTTGCGCGCAGACCCTGCTTCTCATTCTGACGCCCACGCGCCCCACCACGAGCCCACTCGGGAGCCTTGCCTGCTGGTGCGAGCCCTCACCCGGGGCTCCTGCCGGCAGGGCCACCCCTGGGTCTGGCACGGGTCACTCAGGGCACAGCATACCTGTGGCCTTGTTGCTTGGGTCCTGGGTCAGGCAAAGGGGAGCCCACAGTCACCCACAGTCACTCACGGCTGATAGTGTTTACCCTTGGCGGGTTGAGCAGTGGGACTCCCAGGCCTGGGAGACGCAAGCTGCCAGCACTGTGGCCCACAAACGTGACCTCTGCCCACAGCGGCCAGTCAGGAAAGCAGGCAGTGACCCCTGCAGCCAGCAGCGCGAGACGGCCAGGACGCCGCTCACTGCCAGCTTTCCTGACTCGCGCCTCCGGCAACCGAGGACCTGCCAGACGAAGCCAGCCGTGGCCCTGACCAACCTCGAGGCCGGCCCTGGCCCCCGCAGCCCCCTCCAGGCCCTTGAGTCTCTGCCATCCTCGTGCGACATCCTCACAGGCCTGCCCCGCGAGCTCCCAGCACACAGCGTTTGCTCTCGGTTGGCGCCCTGCATGTCCACACGTGGGACCAAGTCAGACCCAGGAACCGTGCCTGGGTTTGCCCCAGGTTCACGCGCAAACATCCACCATGGCGGGACCATAGCACAGAGCACCCAGCAGCTGTCCTCGCCCTCGCCGCACGGATGTCTGTCAGTGCCCCCGGGGGCAGGGGAGCCTCTCACCGCTCACACAGTCAGGGACGCGTCCCTCGGGCTGTGGGCTCTCGACTCTGCCCCTTGGTGCGTGTAGACCACGTCCTTGTTCCGAACACGCTCACACACAAGCCTGCAGGGAAGGGCCAGCCTCCCACGGAGGAGCGTCCGTCGTGCATTTGGTGCCAGCCCTGCCTTGCCTGTTCCCCCTCAGGGTCGCGGACCACCTGCCCTCGTGCCCCCAATCCCACGTACCTGGAGTGGCTGCTGGGGCCCGTCAGCTGAAGTGCAGGAAGTCCTGGCCTTCCCGCAGGTGCAGCGACCTCAGGTTGTCCTCAAACGCACCCCCAGTGAGGTCCTGTGTGAGGGACAGCATGTCTGGCTTGGTCCGGGCCTCTCCCAGCCTGCCCTGGGACCCCCAGGGGCTCTCCCAAGGGGGCCCGGGGCAGAGTCGCCTGTGGCTACCCCAGGTGGGCCACGACGTCATGAAAAGCTGACCACGGTGTCCTGCTGGTCACCAGTGGGAAGGAGGTGGGGGCGTCCCCTGAGGCCTACACACCTCCCAGCTGGAACTTGGGTCCCTCGCGGCAGAAGGCAGCGGACACAGGGACCAAGGGCAGGAAAGGGCCGGCAGGGCTCCTTCCCCCGTTTCTGGGGCACACGGGCTTTCCTCTGTGCCTTGTCCAGGGCTCCCGGGACACTCCGGCTTCTTTCTGAGGGGCCTGAACCCGGGCTTGAGGAGAGCTCAACGGATGCCTTCCTGCCCCTCCCTTGGCTCCGCCCCTGCACAGGGGAGAGCACGGGGACGCAGGGCACAGGAACGACCATATGGGGACACTCTCCATGGGCCACATGGGGACACGCCACACAGAGAAGGCTGCACAGGGACACACTCAGGTCATGATCCCGGTTCCCACGTTGGGCGCCCGGCCGGACGGGGCGTCTGCTTCTCCCTCTGCCTGCCACTCTGCCTACTTGTGCACGCTCTTTCTCTCAAATAAATTGTTCAGAAGGAAATAGCTTTTCCTGGAAGAATCTGTAAAAAGGCAAGTCTCACATGGGAGTGTGCACAGCCAGAAATCAGCAAGGCTAGGGCCGAGGGCACCTCCCGACCGAGCCCTGGTCTGGCCTCAGGAAGGTGCGTGCACAAAGGGCACCTTCGGGGACCCTGACCATCTGCTCCGCCCTCACAGGACTGTCACGGCTCCGCCTACCTTGTTGCCAGGCCGGAAATGACCAGGGCCCGTGGACGACGGATGTACCCGGGAGTGAGTGAATGCGGTCACCCAGCCACATGGGCCAGCCCGACTTGGGCAAGGAGACCGTGGTCCCCAGGGGGGCCGAGAGCAGCCCGTCCCCTGCACCTGTGACCTCAAGGGAGGTAAAGTCTTAGGACGGCCCTGGAGACGGGGACCACAGTGCTCGGTCAGAGGTGCTTCTCAGCCACGCTTCTACCCGCCACAGACCCTCGTCTCGGCCAGAGCCTCTGAGGAGCCCCTGGAATGGGCCTCGAGTCTGGCACTTAGCAAGTTCCCCCCAAAATGCTGCTTTTCCAGAAATGCAGCCCATTTCGTGAGGGCACCGTGGCAGCCTCTTCTGGCACCCTGGGCGGCCTCCTCAGAGCGGCGATGGCCACCTCCCCTAATAGCCCACAGCTCAACACAGGTGGCCCAAACCAAGGACACGAACATCTGGCTGCATGTCAGACGTCCGTGATCCCACAACTGGGGGCCTGGGCAGCCACACGGTCATCGCCTGAGCCCCTCTGTGGCAGCAGTTAGCACTTACCAGCTTCACACAGATGACGAAGGGGGGCCGGGCAGCTCGGAAATGCAGGACTGGAACACGAGGCTTAGGCCTTTCCTGAGAACAAGAGGTCTTGTGGGCTGGGGTCCATGCTGGTCCCACAGGACGCCCTGCCATGCTGGACCTGCATGCAGACAGGGCACGTGGACTGACCCCTCACCCCTACCCAGCTCCGAGGTGCACAGCAGACACACCTGGGCCAGACAGGGACACAGGCCATTCTGGGTTCGGAGATCCCCAGCAGTGGGGCCACCGCTGCTGGGCCTGGTGGCCTTCCCCAAGGAGGAAGGCTCTGGGCAACGGCTGCTCCACATACCCCAGGTCGGGGCTGGGGTGGTGAGGACAGCCCATGTGGGAGGAGGCCGTCCTTCCCGGGGCGGGGGGCCCACACACCTGAGAGTCCTCGTGGCAGTAGAAGCCTTTCCTGATCTTGTTCTCGTCCACGTCACAGAAGGCAACCACCTGGGGGGGCGCACAGGACACCAGCCTCAGGGACGGGAGACGGGGCCGGGGGTCCACGGGGACCGAGCTGCTGGGCGGGGGGGAGGGGGGCGGGGTTGGCGGCCACCTTGCGTCGTGCCTCAGCCGTCAGGCTGCGGTAGAGCCGGCGGCCCTGCCTGCCTGCGTTCCAGATGGTGAAAGCTGCCCAGCGCGGCAGGACCCGTTCTTCCAGGAAGCGGACACGGTGGGTCCAGATGGTGGTCCTGGCGGGGAAACGGGGCCGGTGAAGCAGACGCGCGAGGGCCCCGAGCCGCTCCCAGACCCCCCCCCCCCCCC
>NC_081572.1:140721-195161 GCF_022355385.1 Mustela nigripes | reverse complement strand
GGGGCCCCTTCTCTCCAGAGCTCCCGAGGCGCCGGCTGGGTGAGTGAATGAACCAAGCAGGGTCGCGCTGCACCCCCCCCCCCCCCGCCCCTTGTGGACCCGAGGATGTGCCCTTATCACGTCCACGGACTCAGGCTGTGAGGGACGCCAGGCAGACCGCGGAGAGCCCGATGGGGAGGCAGCCGCCCCCGCGTCCAGTGAGCTCGGCTGAGCCGTCTTGTGCCGAAGCTGGCCGGACCGCCGACTGGTCCTCCCTGAGCGGGGACCCCTCCGTGGGCCCCGTGCTCCGAGCGACGTGGAGGCCCGGCCCCTGCGCTGTGTCTCTGCGCCCCACAGCGGCCGGCGCGCTCCGCTGTTCCTGTTCAGCGCGGTCGCGCGCACCCAAGGGGCCTGGGTCGCAGGCAGGAAAGCATCACTTAACAATGTGGAGGGTCCGTTGAGGCTGCGACTCTTGGTTTCCATTCCAGTCATGATCTCAGGGTCCCGCGATGGACCCTGTGGGGCCTCTGCTTCAGGCCTGGTCTTCCCTCTGCCCCTGCCCGCTTGTGCTGTGTCTCAGAGAAACGAATCCTACGGCAAGCTGGAGGAAGGTGGAACTTCTCTGGGGGCAGCGGCCCGACCCCGATCCCGACCCCGGCCCCAACGTGTCTCCCAGAGACGCCTCAGCACACGGGGTGGCCGCCATCGCATAGACGCAGCCGCGCCCGGGGGCACCGTTCCGTGGCTCGGCGGCACCCAAGCCAGTAACCTGTGGCCGTTCCCAGGCACCTCAGGGAACCGTTCCTCTGGGGCGGGGGCTGGGGCCTGGCGGGGCACCCGGGGTCCTGGACACAGTGGCGCCGGGCAAGGGGCCGGCAGACGTTCTGACGGCGGCACCGAGGCCGCGCTGAGGCTCCCCGGTCCCAGCCCCGCACAAGCTCCGGACCGACCGGCCCACGCCGCTTGCCACCCGCACGGCCACATTCAGGGCGTGGAAGGAGTCGAAGGACCCGTGACCACGGGCGAGTCCTGCTCCGCGAGGAGGCCTGAGGCCGAGGAAGGGACGGGGAGCTGCGGGTGAAGTCACTTCGAACGCTTCCGCCCTTCTGGGACGGCTGGTGTCAGCAAGCGCTGTGGGGGTCCGGCCCCGGGTCCCCGCCAGCTGAGGGGGACGCGGGGCCACATCGGCTCTCGGCAGCGGCTCCCCCCGCCCCCCGTCCCCGTGACGTTCTGTCAGCACAGGGACCTGTCCTGTCCCTTCCAACAATCCCTGCTCCGGTGCGGGGCCCGGTCCGGAGACGTTGGTGACCGGGCGCCCATGCAGCAGAGGGACGGCCACGGAGCCTTCCCGCCCCGGAGGGCGGTCTTTCCCAGTGCTGGTCGGTTCTCACTCGCCCGGGAGGAATCCGCAGTCTCACCAGCTCGTGTGGTTTCTGTATTGGATTAAAATCTTTGCGCCGTGAGTGGCAAAACCTCACGGGGTAATAACGAGCTTTAATTACAGCCTCAGGCTTGTTGAGAATCAAGGCCTCCGGTGAAGGCGCTCCCGGTTGTTCCTTCTTCCGTTCTAAAACGAGCGCGGTCGGCACGTCCCCCGCTCCTTCTATCTGTCCTTCCTCACCGTGGGGCCACCATGTCCCCCGCAGGGGCTGTGGCGAGCAGAGCAGCTTCCCCAAACCCACAGACCAGCCTCTCCGAAGGCACCCCTGCACCCGGCCCCGGGGAGGGGGTCTCTGCCCCAGGCAGGACGGCCGAGAGGCCGCACAGAGCAGCGGTTTTCCGGGACGGAGGCAGGACGCCACCACGGACACAAACAAGCCTTTAACCCGGTGGTGCGTGTTGTTCGGGGAGCCCTGACCACGGTGACGTCTCGGGAACCGGGTGTGGCGACGAATGCCGTGGACAGCGCGGGACTCAGCGGCGGGGCTGGGAGAGGCGGCGGGCGCGGGAGGGTCAGGCCTCGGGGTCGGGAGGCCCCCGCCTGTCAGAAGGAGCGGGGGACGTGCCGACCGCGCTCGGTTTAGAACGGAAGAAGGAACAACCGGGAGCGCCTTCACCGGAGGCCGCCTGGGCAGCGAGTTGGAAGAAACTTGATTCTCAACAAGCCTGAGGCTGTAATTAAAGCTCGTTATTACCCCGTGAGGTTTTGCCACTCACGGCGCAAAGATTTTAATCCAATACAGAAACTACATGAGATCACCTCTTTCGTGTTGTGGGTGGCAGAGCTTCACGCTGCAGAAAAAGCAAGCAGGCTCTCAACAGGAGAGAGGCTGATCTGCGAACAAGATGGCGACTCGTGCGGACAAAGCCAGGTGCGGCTGGCCTGGTGCTTCCGGGACACACAGGCTCCTGCCCCAGCAGAGGCCCCTCCAAGTCCTACGGTGAGTTCCCTCAGTTTGTCTCCAGGGAACCTACCGTGAGAACACACAGACCAGAACATTCGCGATGGTGACAGAGGAGGTCCCCAAGGTCCCACGCCTCGCGCGGCAGGAGGTCCCCAAGGTCCCACATCTCCCGGGTCTAATTTCTACCTGTTCTCATCACTACACCAAGCACCCGTTCTGCGTTCCATCAGGTGCACCAGCGGGAATCCCTCTATGGACTGGCTGTCATGAGGAACAGCAGAGACCGGGCCTGACTGCCGGAGGGCTTCCTGTAAGCGGAACCCCACAGTACGCACGCCCCGTGCCTGCCGCAGGGAGCGTCTGCCGCGACGCGAATCCCCGTTCCGGCAGCAGCAGCGGCTTCCTCTGCTCAAGGCTGAGCGCCGTCCCCACGACCTCCATGCGCTTGCGGATGGACATCTGGGTGGTTGCCGGTTCCTGGCAAGGCTAACAGCGTTGAACGAGGTTTCCACGTGTTTTATGTTAAGCCCCTAGACGTGGAATTGCTAGGTCACGGGATATCAGTTCCATTAATAAACGAGTGCGTTCTCCAGACGGTGCTCCGCTGAGATCGGTGTGCGGCCCTCCGGCTAGACCCACACCCTCGCTTCCACGGGAATGGGCGGATGTTAACTTTCGCCTCCTGGCAGGTGTCCGTACCTGGGAGGTGTGTGACGTCGCTGCTGCTGGGGTTCCTCCCGCGCCTCCGCTCGCTTCTCCCTCAGACACAGACTCAACGTTCCCCCTCGTCTGCCACGCATGTTCCCATGGTGTCTTTTTAGGAACCAGTGTTTTTAATTTTGGTAAAGCTTCATGACTTTGTAAATGGTTCGTGATTCTCATGTCCTTGCTGTAAGTTTTTGCTGATCCTGAAATTGTGAAGGTGCTGCCTGCCTCCCTCTAGAAACTTCGGGTTCCGGCTGTTTCTAGGCTTACATCCGAGACCCGACCCGAGCAGTGTGTTCTGTACGGCGCGAGACCCCTGCTCTTTCCTTCTTTGCCTATGTGAGTATCTGGTGGTTCCGCTTGTTGAAAATACCTTCTTTTCCATTAAATGCCTTTGGAGACATTGTTGAAAATCGATGCTATTGTCTAATTTTCAACATATTTCTGGATTCTCCATTCCATGGTCTCTCCTGATGCTGTGGCGGTTTCCTGGGCTTTGTGAGTCCCCAAAGTTAATTGTTTTCGAGGTTGTTGAGGCCATTCTGGGTCCTTTAATTTTGCATGTGAATTTTAGAATCAGGTATCAATATCTGCAAAGATGTTCAATCCACAGCTCGGTCTGGGCAGAACTAACATCAAAGTCATCAAATCTTCCAACCCATGAAAGGGACGTCCCTCTGTCCCTGTTATGGGTTTTCTTTAATTTCCTTCTGCACTTGCTTGTACTTTCCAGAGGACATACACACTTTCTCATGTTTACTCACAATTATTTTTTTTGGTGCCATAATACATGTTTCTTTCTTTTTCCTTTTTTTTTTTTTAAGATTTTATTTATTTGACAGACAGAGATCACAAGTAGGCAGAGAGGCAGGCAGAGGGAGAGGGGGAAGCAGGCTCCCCGCTGAGCAGAGAGCCTGATGTGGGGCTCGATCCCAGGACCCTGGGATCATGACCTGAGCTGAAAGCAGAGGCTTAACTCACTGAGCCACCCAGGGGCCCCCATAATACATGTTTCTTATTGTGTTTTTTTTTTTCAGTTGTTCGTTGCAAGTGTATAGATTGTGTGCTTTAGTGAATTCCACAAATTTTCGCATACCATTTTAATTTCATCAAATTGAAATTTTTTTTCCCCTGATTTCTGATTTTTTCCCTTGGTTGCTTAATTTCCAAATATTTTGGATTTTTTAAAGATGTGTGAATGACTTCTAATTTAATTCTATGCGGTTATAAAACACACCTTGTGTGATTTTAATCATTTGAAATGGATCCGGAGCTGTTGGTCATGCACCTTAAAGGAACATGTTCTACAGCTGAGTGTCACGTTCTATAAATGCCGGTCGGGCTGAGGGGCGAATTCCAGTCCTCTGCACCTTGCAGGACTCCATGCTTCTCTCAGTCACTGAGATGGACCCAAAAACCTCCAACTGGAACCGTGGAGGTAATGCGTAATTTGCTTACTTCTGTCTGGTTGTGTTCATGGGCTTGGGGACTGATGAGACACACAGCACACATCAGGGTCTGCTCCGTCCTCCTGTGACGTGACCTCTACCCCGTGGTGCAGATCACACTTGCACGGAGTCAGCTGTGTGACAGCAAACCCAAAGAACGGAGGTCTAGTAAAGCTACCGTGGAGAAGTGCAGACTTAACAGTAAATAGCCAAAATCAAACTGAATTTCAACACACGTGCGAATGCCCAAGGACCTCCTGAAGCAACCCGGGACCCCGAGACAGCGCTGCACGCGACAGTGGAGGTGGACGTCAGAGCCCCCCAGACGGAGCTGCCCCACGGGGAAGCCAGGGGTCACGCCCTCCAAGGAAGCACAGCCAACCCCACCTACGAAAGATGAATGGGCACCCCTACCCCCCGTCCCCAGAAGCAAGCAGTGTCCGAAGAGCAAGGCACCGAGGGGACACGTTTCTCACGGTGACGAAGACGTGATGCACACACAGCTCAAACCGAAGACACAACACCCTTCCTCCGTGTTGCACACCCGCCACCCTAGCAGCGCGCCCCAAGTGCACACCAGCCCCTGGGGACATGTGGGCCGGCAGGGGAGGGCCAGAGGGAGCGACAGGCCCCCTCAGTGGGGGCAGAGAGGGCACACTGAGCCAGCAGTAAGCAAGTCAGCCGCGCGCCTGGCACACTTTGCGGCTTCCGTCCCCTCTGTGTGGGTTCTCTCGCCACAGAGAAGCAGACAGACCTGCAGCCTCTGTCTTCTGTCCTGGGAGCCCTCGACCACAGGCCCCAAGACAGCCCCTGCCCCCCACGAAGGCTCTGCACGCCTGGCCCGGCCCTGCGCCCAGATTTCCCGCCTCGTGAGAGAGACCTGACCCCGGGGACCAGCGTCGGCAGCCCACGCCCTCCGCGGCCCCCACACCACGCCTGGAGCCCCGGGGCCCACATACTCGAGGACAGAGTGGGTGGCGGCGTCTGGGAGGTAGCGGTAGAGGAGGAGGCTCTGGTCCACGCGGACGACCCCGCCGCCCTTCCTGAGGTGGTCGTAGAAGAACAGCAGGTCCTCGGGCACACCCTGCAGGGCAGAAAAGACGCGCCATCCATCACTGGGTTTTTGACAGAAGACGACCCGTGGCCGACGCTTCCCCCGTGTGCGTTCCTTGCGGCCTGGCCACCGAGCACGTGGGGCTCACGTCAAGGCGGGAGGCACTGGTGTCGCCGTCGCGTGTGGCTGGCAGCCCGAGGACCAGCCCTCCCCACTGACGGGGTCTCTCTCTGCGGGCCCGAGAGCTTTCTTGGGGGTTTCCCTGGCTCGTGAGACCGCAGCCTCCAGCCTCCCACTAGCCCGGCGGGCGGCCGTGCTCAGCCTTGACCACGGAAGCTGGACGCCAGACGCCAGGTCTGCTCCCTGGGCTCTCCTGGGTCCCGCAGCGGACATCGAGGTGCGGAGGGGTCTGGCTCTCGCCCACCTCCCCGGCTGTCCACAGCGCGGCACTAGGGGTGTGACCTCGAGCGGAGCCGGCAGTGCGGGGGCCTCGTCACTGACGTCGCCAGGAGACGTGGCTCCAGGCACAGGCTGGCGTCCCAAGCGGCACCACAGGGCAGGGACGAAGCAGACCGACCCAGGATGGAAGCCGCGGCCTCACGGTCCCGAAGTCCACAGGACAGAATGCGGGAGGGGCAGGCAAGTGGAAGGGAGAAGATCCCAGAACGCAGAGACTGCGCCGGGAGGAAGCCTCCCCGAGCCGGTACCGGACAGACACCGACCCCCCGACAGCGCCACCACCGGCCACAGGGAAGTGGGCGACGGATTTGGACACGTCGTAAAATAAACGGCCAGTCCTTCAGCACCTCAGTCACCTGGGAAACGCCACTGCAGGGCCTCTGGGGCGCGCGGGGAGGGGAGGGCGGGCGGTTTCCCCTCAGCTCTTCCCGCTGGGCAGAAAAAGCGCATCGGAAGAGCGTCTGCCGCGTGGCCTCTCTGGGCCTCCAGTCCCCCTGGACAGTGACGAGCCTTCTCCAGGCCTTCCCACGCAGGCCAGCCGGCTCTCCCAGGGCCAGCTCGGAACCAGCAAGAGCCCTTCTGTTATTTTTCTCTTGGCGTAAGGGCCTCCTGGGGGCATTCAGATTCCCGAGCCTGGCGCCGAGGCTGCTTACCGTGGCTGGATGCGGTTCCGGGCCACGTCTGTCCCCACCTCCAAGCCTCAGACTCCCGGCCCCCACCAGCTGCCTCTGCTCGTGCCTTTCCTGATTAAAGAGCCGTCCACCTCGCCCATTCCTGCTCACCACCGTCTCCGTGCACCGTCTCCTTGCCCCAGCACACTCGCAGAGTCACCGGGCCGCACCCTGGTCCCCTGCTCCGTCATTCAGCATCTGGAGTGCCCTTCTCTCCAGAGGAGACCCTGGGCTCTTAGCCCTGGGTAGACCCTGGCTCTTCACTGGCCCAAGGAGAAGCACCTGAGGGTCAGTCCCCAACATCCAGTTCTCTGAACAACTTCGGCTCGACCGGTTTCTCTGGGGATGGCATCAAAGAACCGTGGAATCATTTCTCTTGGTGGTGGGCTCTGCTGCCATCTGTGATCTGCCTCCCAGCCCCATCACAGATCTCGTCCTGGCCCCTGACCCCTTCTTCCCGATCCCCAATCTCTGATACCTGGTCTCTGACTTCTGATCCCTAGTACCTGAAATATGATCTCTGGTCCCTGATCCATAGTCCCGTAACTCTGATTGCTGGTTCCTAGTCTCTAGGTTCCTGGTCCCTGGTCCTAATCTCTGTTCCCTGATCCCTGATCTCTGGTCACTGAGCCCCCATACAAACGGATGCCTGGGCTTTCTTTGCCCCCAGCGGCTTCTTTTCCAGGAAGAATTACTTTGAGCTGAAAGTCCTGACATACTTTGAATTCTGAGACTGCTCAGGGCTGCGAGTTAGGCTGTGTCAGATCTTTAGATCAAGGTTTCCCAGGGAACATCTAATGACAATTTCTGGGCTATTTTCTACAGAAGAACATGAAAGCATGGATTCGTGGTCCAACAAGAACAGTGGCTTCCGTAGCACCTGCCAGAAGGGGGGGAGACCTGCTGGCGCTTCCCTCCACCAGGCTGCTGTCGCACTCAGGGAGAACTTCGCTGTGCCATCTCTCCCGCCTGGGGTCTGCTGCCCCTGGTGGAGCTGAGGCCCCTGGGACTGGGGGCCCTGAGGCAGGGTCGTACCACATGCGCACAAGTTCTCTCCATTGTATGGATTTGGCGGAGAATCAGGAGCACAGGGATAGTGTCCAACACCCTAAGACCATGAGTCCGCACACATCCGTGACAACGCGACCTGGTCTCCCATGCCAGCAGGGGGTGAGACAGTACGGACCCACGTGCCTGCGAGGGGCGGCCAGGCCAGGGCCAGGAGGAGCACGGTGGGATGGTGGCACACCATCTGCTCAGGCCAGCCCTAGGAATGGGAGGTGCTGCTGGGGGCAGCCTGCACGGCAGGGAGACCGGCCTGGGGCAGGCCCGATTCCCGACCCGACCCACGGCAGACGCTGCTGGCCAGTCCCCCGGGGGCTCTGGCTGGTAGATGTGTGAGAACAGCTCTCTTCCTGGAGGCTGAGTCTGGGCAGCTGTGAGGGAGTCGGTGCAGCACTGGGGGGCAGTGGAGGCCTCTCCCTCCAAAATGACAGGCAAGGAGGGAGGCTGGGTGAGGTCAGGATGGGGCTAGACTTGGCCCTGAGCTGAGGGTCCACGGGGCCGGCCCTGATGCCGACAGGAGGGAAGCAGGCTCACAGCAGAAGGGGCTCACAGCAGCACAGTGGCCAAGGTTCCAAGGCCTGAGTCGCTGCCCCTGCCTCTCAGCCCGGGGTCTCCAGAACCCTGTGGCCCAGACCCTCTGCTGCCTCTGTGCGTCCAGGCTCCCTCCTGCCCCCAGCTCAGCGGCTGGTGGGGGTGGTGGATATGGGGCCTCATCCTAGTCCAACAGCGAAGGCCTGATGAGCCCTTCACACCCCCACTCTACCTCCTCCCACTGTGGAGACCAGACCTCACGTTCTCAAAGCCTCATTTAAGGGAAGTTTAAGGGAAAATAAACAAACAGACTCTAAACTTAACTTTCTAATTGGGTGTAGGAGCAGCAACTGTAAGACCGATTGTGGGGAGTGGGGTGGGGCCGAGGGAGCCCAGGAGAGAGGTCGGGTCTCGTTTCTGGGGCCCATGCGAGAGCTCAGTGCGGGCTGAGCGCTGCGGGTGGGGCCCCACAGGTAGGAGAGGCTTTAGGGAAGAGCCCAGCCTGGTCTGGACAGAATGCCCAGGGCTACCTGTCCCTGTCCTGCAGTCACCCGAGGCAGCATGGCTGAAAGCTTTACACCAGGATGAGGAGGCCTGGGCCTGGGCGCCTGCAGCCTCACACAGAAATCCCCAGTGGGTGCCAGGGCCCCGGACGCTCTCGGGGAAGCTCGGCCCAGCCAGCTGCAGGAGGGCTGGACCAGCCTTTACAGAGAGGTTTCTGAAGCCCCGGGTCCCGGAGGGAGCACAGTGCCCACGCGTGGGGAGGGCTGGGGGCTGACACCCCGGCGGTGACGGCACCTCCCCGACCCGAGGAGGGACCCACAAGGGCCCACACTTACCTGCCCGCCTTCATCAAATGGGCCCACGTGGAAAAACCATGCTCGGGAGCAGAACCAGGTTGGCATGATCACAGTCGGGCCATGGGACGTAAAAACCTAAATACCAGAAAGTAACAGCTCGTCACAAACAACATACAATTTATTTCCCACAAAATGTAATTCAGAAAGTGACAAAAGAATTTGCTCTTCTCCGTAGGAAGAGACGTTCAAGGACTTTACAGCCAGACCCTCCATGTGGGGGATGGCAGAAGAGGGGCCCCGAGAATCAGCGGCTCCACCGGGTCCTGATCCTGACCTTGGGGGAGCGCTCGCTGGCTGTGTTCAGGGAGGAGGCCCCCCTGCTTTTGGCGGACGGTGAAGTTTCACATGAAGACAAAAGTAAACATGTTGCTTTCAGTTGTGGCAAGAAAGAACTGCCATGTTCCGACGAAATGGATGGGACCCTCCAAAGACACGAACATCGAGAACTGACTGAAGCAGCAGCAGAAGCTACGGCCAGCCCCACGCTGCACGAACTGACACCCCCCGTCGCAGTCTTGCACACACGCAGGCGGCGGGGAGCACTTCCTGACTTACTCTGTGCGACCAGCTCTGCCCGGATCCAAAGCCCGTCAGAAATACCACCGAACTGCGGCAGGACCCCTAGGAATACAGCTGCAAAATTCCTCGACAGAGAGTGAACGGAGTCTGTTGTTGCAGAAAAAGGGTTCTACAGCACGACCCCGTGGAGTTTACCCCAGGACGGCAAGGTTGGTTCGACACACAAAGACACGCCATATTTGTAGACAAAGGGTGAAACCACACGACCATCTCAACAGATGCAGAAAAAGCTTTTGACAAAACTCAGTGCCCTTTCGACAGAACTCATCCACCTGGGACTAGACGGGGCCCTCGTGACCTGTCAAAGGGCATCTACAAAGCCCCACCACTGATGCCTACGAAAATGCTGAAACACTAAACACTCTTCACGTCTCGTGGACACTGTGCTACAAGTTCTAGGCAAAACACTTAGGAAATGAGAAAAATAAAAGGCATTTTCTAATACTTTGGGAATGAATTAGTGAAATGGTCTCAATTTGCAGCCGACACAATCCTGTAAGTGTAAAACCCAAAGGCATACGAACACACACGCACACCCTTGAACTGACAAGTGAGTTCAGCAAAGGTCCTGGACATGAGACTCACATACAAAACTCAACTGTATTTCTATACACTCGTAATGAACAGCCCAAAAACAAGATTAAGAAAACACTTTGATTCACAACAGCATGAAACAGACTCAGAAATAAACGTAGTAAGACTTTACACTGAAAACCATGAAACATATTTTTTAAAAAGATTATTTATTTATTTATTTGACAGAGACAGAGATCACAAGCAGGCAGAGAGGCAGGCAGAGAGAGAGAGGAGGAAGCAGGCTCCCTGCTGAGCAGAGAACCCGATGCGGGGCTCGATCCCAGGACCCTGAGATCATGACCTGAGCCGAAGGCAGAGCCACCCAGGCGTCCCATGAAACATCTTCGAAACAAATTAAAGACATAAATAAAGGAAGGACGTCCCATTTTCATGGGCCAAAAGAGTAAATATTAAGATGTCAATATTTTCCAATTAATCTACAAAATAAACCTAAGTCCTAACATAATCGCAGCTGTTTGTCGTTGCAGAAAATGATAAACCGGGCAGTGGCTGTGCCCGCAGCGGTCGCCCCGCGCTGCCAAGCAGAGTCGCGCCGTCCTTGGGAGCCAGGCCTGCAGCCTGGGCTGTGCCGGCCCCTTGAGACCCAGCGGGTGGAGGCAGCTCCGTCCTCCTGATGAAAACAAACGGTGGCTGGAAGGCGTCACGTGTCATCGGGACGGTGGACAGCGGGGCCCAGGACTCGCAGGCACTTCTAAGGGATAAAATCTGGACTTAGGCCAGCGGCAGGTCAAAGGCACGGCGTGAACAGGCCAGATCCTCAGTCCCAGGCTGGATCCAGAATCCAGAATCTCAGGCAGTCTCTCCCTCGTGGTGCGGCCTGGAAGCCGGTGAGAATTACGCCGCAGCCTGGGGCCCCGGGGAACCAGCTCCCCCGCCGCGGCCAGGAAGCCTTTCCCCAAGTTCTCGGAGCGCTGCTGTGTCGCACAACATAGGTGTGAACTGCGCGGGTCTGTGTACACCGGAATTTTCAAAAATCAATACAAGACAGTGCCGTAATCGCATTTTCCTTATGATTTCTTAGTAACGTTTTCTTTTCTCTGGCTTATTTTACTGGAGGAACAGACCTAATACATGCCTTACTGTCGTTACGCTATGAAGCTTCTGGCCAACAGACGGCTATTAGCGGTTAAGTTTTTGGGGAGTCAGAAGTCGCGCATGGATTTTCCTGCAGAGTCGGCTCCCTGAAACCTCACACTGTCCGAGCGTCGACTGTACCTGGACGGGGTTTCCACGGTCCCGTGAGGACAGGCCCGCCTCCTCCCACAGGCCACAGAGCAGACACCCGCTCTCCGCGGCAGCTCCCTCCGCCGCCTGAGCTGGCTTCCGTGATGCTCGGGGAGGACAGCATCGCCTGTGTTTGCCTGGAGCCTTCCTGGCTCTGAGACCCCTCACTCCAGCCCACACATGTCCACCCCACGTGGACCGCTGTTAGCAGTTCTTGGGAACGCAGGGTCCACCACCAACATCACTGGGCTTCCTCTTCGTGGGAAGCATCCGTGGCCTGTCTGACCGTCTCATAACGTGCATTTTCCCGGGGACGAGGGGCGTGCAGAGCCCTGAAGCACACATCACCATTTTACACAGAACGAGCCAGGCTGGGTGGTTCCACGAATCTGTGCACGTGCGGCAGGCCTCAGAGCTGTACCCCGAAAAGGGGAAAACAGCCAGTTTTATTTATTTTACTAACAGCTGTGTTAACCTGGGGACAACTAAGTGTTCTCACCCGTAAGTGTTTTTTTCAGGCATCTGTTTACGAGACAAACTCCGAGACACAGAGGGGCTCGTACATGCGCACACCGAGCCCCGAGTGCTTCTACTGCTCTGCCAACGTGGAGACGGGCCAGGGGGGAGGGATCCGCCTGCCGTCCCCTGCTCCCCTCGGAAGCCCCGCATCTCTCCGTGCGGACGACAGCGGCCACGGGGTCAGGAGACACCCCCTCGTGGAGTTTTGTCTTTGGAAACTTGCGAAGAAATGAGCCAGAGCGGGGCTGAGGCTGGGCACACGGGCCCCGTCCCAAGCACCATTTCTGGCACTGCAGACTGCCCTGCAGCCTGTGAGAGCCCGGAGGTGGGGAGGACGGCAGGATGGGGCCCGAGGGTTCAACAGCCTCTCAGAAATTCACCCAACGACAGTTCCAGAGCCTTTAGACTGTGGATGAATCTTGTTTTAATTTGATGCTGTGTGGGGCGTGTGGGGGAAAGGGCCCAGCAGGCAGTGAGCGGGGACCGGGGGCGCCAAGGAAGGCCAGTGACCACTCCCAGCACCACTGTCCCCTCCTGCTCATCCGCACCGTCTCCCTGGACTCGGGCTGCGGTGGGCACCACACACGGGGCTGGTCCGGCAGACACACAGCTCTGGAGGCCGGTGTCGGAGCCCCGAGAGCTGCTGCTGCCGGGAGCCACCTTCCGCAAGCTCTGCCGTCACTTCTGACAAGGCCACTGGTCCCATCACAGGGGCCTCACCCCATGGCCTTCTCTAACCTGATTGCCTCCCGAAGGTCCCCCAACTCTGCTGTTGAACGTGGGGCACACAGACATGCCGCCGTGACAGGCACATGCTTCATCTCCAGTGTGGGGGTGCTGAGAGCGCTGCTCCGTGGCCACCCCCAGACCCCTAACTGCCCCCAAGCTCCTGAGCGTGCATCTGGCTGCCCACAGGCATCTCCCCTTGGTTATGGGACTGCTGTAGTTTCACTGAAGGATGCACAAGCTACACACGTGTATACACAGCTGGAGAAACTCACCCACGTGTGCACGCCCGAGCCACACACCACCCCTGGTTCTGAGCTGGCCACCCCTGCAAGCTTCCTCACGCCTGGGCCGCCCCCCATCCCCAACACTTTCCGTCACAAGTGGCGGCCGGCATTTCCTAGGTGCTGTGCACACGGGTGCTCACGCCCACCTTCCTCCTCTCTGGTGTCCTGAGCTCCGTCAACCACACGTGCTTTTCCACGCGCCTGCGGATGGGCTTGCGGGCAGCCCAGGGCATGTGGTCTCTGTGCAGACGGAGCACGTGGTGGGGAGCAGGGGTGGGTACGTCGGGTGCAGAACAGGAGCTCCTAGAAGACCGCTCTGCTGTCCCAAGGTTCTTTCTGCTCCGGCCGACCTGGGCTCCGCGCCGGCCGGCCACATCCCACAAACGCTGGGTGCCACGGCCTTCGTCACTTCAGACTGCTAAGCGGTAGACACACACCTGTCTCACTGGGCACGCCATACCCTCCTCATGGCCCTGAGGCTGTGCTAATTTGCTGTCCAGACACCGAACCCGATGGAGCACGCGTTCAAGTCACCGGTCCCCTTTTTACTGGGATGTCTGTGTCCTCAGACTCCGCAAAGCTCCGTGGAACTCTCCCACTCGGGACTCGAGGCCTTTGCTGGACATGGTGCAGCCACACCCCAGTGTCCTGGTTCATCCTTCACGACATCCACTGGGCTGATGAAGCCCACCAGGCCCCAGGGACTGGGGTCCCTCTCGGGGTCCCTCTCAGGACCGGTCCCTCTCGGGTGAGCCATGTCTCACCCCATGGCTTCTTGCCTAACCACGATCACAAAGAAGTTTTTTTCTGTTCTCTTCCGTAAGCTTCATGGTATTAAGTTTCACATTTAGTCCTAGGGTCCGTTTTAAACTAACTTGTTATAAATGGTGTGAGTTTTTTCAAGTTCAGTTTTCTCGCACGTGGACATATGGCTGTCCCAGGACATCTTCTCCACTGACCCTGTCCATAAGAGATCAGTGGTCTGTGTGTCTGTCCTTGTGCCGACACACAGCCATGGAGGCCGGCAGTGCTGGCCTCTAACTCTGCTCTTGTCCACGTGGATTTCGGTTGTTCTAAATTTTTCCATTTCCAAAAGATTTTGCAATAAGTTGGCCAATTTCTTTCCTTTTTTTTCTTCTCCTTTTTTTTTCCCCCGAGTTGGTCCATTTCTGCGACAAAGGCTGCTGGGGTGCTGACCGGGTGGGTCGGTCTGGGAGGACCTTCATCTTCACAGCACCTGCGTGCCTGCATGCCTGCCGTCTCCCATCACAAGACCCTCAGGCCCCTCTACTAAGACCCTCTCCTACATATGGTAACATTTCCAGGGGTGTCCGGAAACAGTAGAGCATTCTCCCCACTCCTCACCTGGGGTCAAGGGAAGTGGGTGCCAGGGGCAGGGAAATCTGGCTGTAATGAGACACAAGACAGCCCCACGGATGCTAACATCAAAGACGGACACCACCAGACGCAATCTCAGACACGGGGAAGGGACGGTGCGCACTCCTACTTGCAAACAGCAGTACGGGTGCCCGGACTATCCGCACAACCAGCCACGCCGCCCTGGGTGTCCCAGGGAAACAAGAGCTACGTCCACGCAAAACCCGCGAACACTGCAAGCACGACAGACAAAACTGGAAGCAACCCGAATGTTATTCAACACGAGCGACAGACACCATGGAACAGAGCGCAGGGGCCTCCCCTCGGCAGCTCCGAGCACAGCCATGAGTAGGCAGTGGTGGCCTTCACGGAGTCAAGGAAGGCAACCTTCATCGACACAAAACCCTAAAGGCAGGACTTCTAATCTCTAGAGACAGAAATCAGACCAGCGGGCCTGCAGCTGGACCCGCTCCCTGGGGTGGCCTGTCTGGCTCTGTCAGGGACCGCGTGCCTTGCTTTCTGCAAATCAGGTTTTTGGTGTGTAGGGGGGGTTCGAAGGTCCTGGAATCCAGGGGCTCCCCGTTCCCAGACACTACAGACGGGCCCATTTTCTAGCAAACCCAAACACATCAGTCCCCACAATGTGCTCCATTCCTTCTTCGACTGTAAGAAAAAACCGGTTTCATAATGCTATTTGGGAACTTTTGCAAAGCAAGACCTAGGCATCCCGTTTTCAACTCCTACTTCGTGAAAATCCACAGGCATTTTCTGGTAGGTTGCCTGCAGCTGAACACCTGATACCCAGTCCCCAACACATGGGTTTCGGGTGTGGGAGCTCAGCCTGGTGGACAGGCAGCGAGTGTAACACACATGATTCTGGGGGCACCTGGGGGGCTCAGTGGGTTAAGCCTCTGCCTTCGGCTCAGGTCGTGGTCCCAGGGTCCTGGGATCGAGTCCCGCATCGGGCTCTCTGCTCAGTGGGGAGCCTGCTTCCTCCTCTCTCTCTGCCTGCCTCTCTGCCTGTGATCTCTGTCAAATAAATAAGTAAAATCTTAAAACAAACAGACAAAAACCACACACACGATTCTGAAGACTTATTATGAAAAAAGAACATTATATCTCATGGGTCTATTTCTATTGGTTCCATGTTGAAGTAACATTTTGTGTATATTAGTTAAATAAAATATATCATTATAATTAAACTCATCTACTACTTTATACCTTTTTAATATAACCATTAAAAAACCACTAACTCTATTTGGGCTTGCATTTTTGGCTCATTATTTTCCTATTGGTCAGAACCAAGCATCTGTCTATAAAGCAATCGATCTTTCTTCAGCGATGCAGACGGCTGAAAGAAGTAGGAGACACACAGCAAAAGCCGATCTGGGACGGTGGTCACCTCTGGGGAGAGGGAGAGCATCTGGGAGCAAGCGAGCACAGGCCCAAGCAGGACGGGCCAAAAGTCAGCCAAAGCCGTTAACGGGGGAGAAAGGGGATTATTAACACGCTTAGCCCAGGAAGTTCAACAGCTCAGATACAGCGGACTCACCCCCTGAGAGGTGCCAGTTCAGACAGAAATCCAAACAGTTAAACCGTGGAACTCATAACCTAAAACCGTCACGGGTGCATTCTACCAAGCATTAAAGCAGGGGAGAACACTGATCTCACAAACTCCTTCATAAAATAAGGGAGGGAAGAGTATTTCAACCCGCCTTAGAAGGTCAGCATTAACGTGCGGCCAAAACCAGACAAAAATACCACAAGGAAACCACAACGCGCTGTCCTTCGTGGACAGAGATGCACGAGTCCCTCACAGATTGTCGACAATCTGATCCAGACACGCGCCCGTCTTGACCACGATGTGCTGATCTTACACATTCAAGTTTGGTTTAACATTTGAGAATCAGGAAAAAAAATGATCATTTTAATAGATACAGGAAAAGCATTGGACAAAACGCAACACCCAATCAAGGCACAAGGCACAACCTCTCAGAACACCAAGAACAG
The DNA here is from genome assembly GCF_022355385.1 of Mustela nigripes. NCBI lineage: Eukaryota > Metazoa > Chordata > Mammalia > Carnivora > Mustelidae > Mustela > Mustela nigripes. The sequence goes on along the minus strand of NC_081572.1, from coordinate 178,725 downwards.
AAAGGAATCTACTCAGCCTGCTAAGGGCCACCATCTCATTTGCGGTGAAAGCCCGAAAACCGGCCTCTGGACCGGGATGGCGACCGGACAGCCCATTCCCGTGGTGGCCCGGCAGTGCGCCAGCTCTGCCCGGGACAACAGATCGGGTCGGACTGTGCACAGAAGGCAGAGCGGGGCCAGATCTGAGGCGAGCAGACCAACCCTCACCTCACCCCACACGCGGCATATATCTCAAAGCGGGCGCGAGCGCTAGAATTACAAAGCTTCTAGAAGACGCACATAGGAAAATGCTTGCAAGTGGAGCCTAGGCAATTTTTATAAAATAGAGCAAAATTTTGCAAGATGAAAAGGAAGTATTAATAGCCTGGATTTCATCCAAACTGAAAATGTCACCTCTTCGAACGATCAGGTAAGAAATGAAGGGACCCCAGGGGCTCCGAGGGAACACTCACGTGTCCGCCGGGCACACCGATCTGGGGAGGGACGTGCTTCTGGAGTCCGAGAGAACTCTCACAACTCGGGGAAAAGCAACGGTGTGCGCGGGGCCCTGCAGACGCCCCAAGGAGGCGCGAGGGTGAACAGCCCGACACGTTCCTCGGGGCACAAAGACCAGGCACGGGCGCAGACACGGGCGGACTCACCGCGGCCCAGGCTGGGACCAAGGCTCTGGGCTGCAGCAGTCCTTTCCGAGGGAACCTTCCGGAGCACGCTAAGAGGTCCACAGTCAGAGCGGCTGGAAAGGAACAGCCTTGCACGCGTCGCCCTCCAAGGGTTCCCCGGCTGCTGAGCCCTGGATGGCCACACGGGCCCTGGGCATCGCGCTGGGGCTCCCTCCCTCCAACCACAGGGGCCACGGCGCCCCCCAGCGGCACCCAGCAGACACCTCCAGCCCCTGGAACAACGTTCTTGCCCAGACCCCCACATGCCAGACTGCCCCCTCTTGGCTAGTCCTGGCCTCCTGCACCTGTCCCCCCTCCCCGGGCGCTTCCTGAGCGCAGTCCCCGGCACAGCCCAGGTCTGAGACGCTTGCGGCCAGCCACCGACGCTGACCTTCCCGCACAGTGTGCAGCCCGCCTGCCGGCTTCTGTACTCAGGCTCCCAGGAGGACAGACCTGCCTCTGAATCAGGAGGAATCAGAGGCCGCCCCGCCCCGTGTGGCCACACTAGGCCTGCCATGACCACGGCCCGAGGCTCATGGGCCCACCCAGGAAGCTTTCCTGCGGACAGCAGAGCCACCCGGCTCAAGGGGGGCAGCTCAGGGTGCTCAGCTCAGCCCGCGATGCCGGACATGACTCTGTCCTCCACGGACCGGCTGCCTCTGGCCGGGCCCTTGTTTTCACCCTCAGGAACCAAAACAGAAGGGGTGAAGGCCAGCGACCCCAGAGGCTGTCTGCGGGCGCACACAGGGGCCGGGGTCAGCAGCCCCACGTGGCAGACTCCCAGAAACGTCGGCAGCCAAAGCCAACACCCTGCTCCTCCTGCAGTATGGGAGTTCAAGAAAACGGGGTTTCAGATTTCAGAATGGCTCTGCCAGCCCGGCTGTCGGACGGGAATGGCTTTGGCTGCAAAATGCATGTGGACCCGGAGACGGCCCGAGGCCACTGGGGTAGGAGCCACGGACGGCGCAGTGCCCACGGGCCACAGGCCGCACCTCGCTGGCGCCTAGCCTGTGGGTGCAGGGCCCTCACTCCATGAGAGCGGCTCCTCCTCAGGGCTGCAGCACCTAGTTTCTCAAGCTCCAAGCCCTTCATGCAGGCAAAGACCCCTCTGGGCTCCCAGGCCCAGGAGTCCCTCGGGGGCACACACAGGCACTGGTGGTCCTCTCCGTGTGCGCAGCAGGCAGAGGTGGCTGGGCCGGGCCAGCTCCAGGCACCGTGGTCAGGAGGTGGCCTCTGCCCTTTCTCACACAGGATGCGGGCACTGGCATGTGTGAGGTCTGTGAGGAGAGGTACAGGGCGTGTGTGCTCACCCGCGGTAGAATGGTGTGCGCAGGGGAGCCAGGGTTGTGCGGCTCAGTGCTAGGAGCCTGTCGGGGCGACAGTCAAGAGGGAGTCCTGGAGAAAAGTCCGTCCCGAGGGCCGGGTTCCCACGTGCATCTGGGGCTCTCGCTGACACAGGTGACCCAGGACCAGCTCTTCCCGGGTGCGCGTCACATCTTTGCTACGGTGGACGGGGCAGGTCCTGCTGCTCTGGGCCAGTGGGCTCCTCTCGCCACTGCCGCCGGCCCAGCCCATCCCCACCGCCACTGGCCCCGCGCTCCACACCAACTAAGGCCGGACGAGGTGCTGGAGCTCACGGGTGCGTCTGGGCAACAAGACTACCCTGGACGCTTCTCACCGGCAGCTCTTCCTTTGTTTTATCCAGAAAACGCAAGTGCTGAGGGTGACCTGAGTTGCCAGCCCCAGCTCTAAACCTACCTGCGTGTTTCCTTGCCCTGTACACGCAAGCTTGACACATCACAACGTGAACTAATTCGGCGTAAGGTAAAAAACAACTTCTCCCTTGTGCTTACAGTGAACCCCCCCGAGGGTCCAAGCTCAGACACCCCCCAAGCCCTTCACACCCCGCGTGGGTCTGGGCGTGTGTGCTGGGCACCGTTCCAGCCGCCCAGCCTCTGCCTCTCGGGGCCGCTCCGTGGTTCCGAGCCACACATCCTACTGGGACCCGACTGCTGCTCTCCAAGGTAAGCAGGAGCAGGAAAATTTGCTTAATAAACGTACAACTCCCACTTTTCTTGAAATTTGAAATTTGGCCCCTGGTGCCTCGTCTGCCAAGTGGTAAAGCAAGTCCGGGAAGGAGGAGACTTGGCCCTTGGGTGACGGGGGCTCCGCCCGCAGGAAGGCTGATGGCAGGGGCGAGCCTGGCATGGGATGGGGAGCAGAGCCCCTAAGCCTGCCTCCTGCGGGGCTGCCTCCAGACCCCCCAGAGCCCCCTAGCTCTACACACCTCCACCCCTGCTGTGGGAGTGCCTCACCCCTGCTTCACTCCCGGGGGCTGCACTCCCCTGGCGGCCGCGCTGGCTGGAGTCTGTTCAGCGACAAAGTCCAGACACATTCAGGGGGAGAAACTAGCAATTACTTCCAAACTAAGTTTGGGACGCTAACGTGCCCGCAGCCCCCATCACCCGTCCCCCTAGAGGATCCCAGACGCGTCACTATTCGCTCGGCCCCCCGTGGCTGTACGTGCCGTCGCCTCCGAGCTCATGTGTGGCGTTGGGCCCCTCCAATGGGCTTTTTGGTTCAATTACAAGTACGTACTCTCCGACTCTTCTGTTTTAGGATAATTTCTATTCTCGCTGAGACTCCCCCGTGCGTCATTCTCAACGTTACTTCCCTTTAAATTCTGAAACCCTGATCCCCTTGGCTGTTGACGGTGTCTACAGAGAGGCAGTCACCCAGGGCTCTGCTGCGCCCACCTGTGCCCTCGTGCTGGCAGACACCACGGACGGCTTCTCCGCCCCCAAGCGAGCGGGGCACCTGGACACTGCACGTGCCGCAGGTTTAGCCACCCAGTGATGCTCCCCACACCTCAGGGGACCGGCCCACGTGTAGCTGCAGGGACAGGCTCCAGGACTCCCTCTCCGTGAGGCTCTCCCGTCTTCCTGGAGCACACTTGCGCTCCTGGGGCAGTCGCAGGCCCCTCCTGTGTGGCCGTGTGCAGACCCCACAGCGCTCCAGTTTCCAGATAGCTCTTGAAATCCTGCGGTGTCTGCTGGCCTGCTTCTAGCCCCAACCAGGGCCCCGCCCAGGGGCCCAAACCCAGGTGCAGGGACTCCAGGCCAGTCTTCTTCCCAAGGGCAGGGACGCCCTTCCCAGGACGGACGGCTGAGACGGCAGCCCTGGGAGGCAGGTGTGGCTCTGCGCGGTGCAGAAGTGGGGGGTCCCAACAGAGGCCCCGCAAGGACCCTTAAGGGAGGGCCTTCCCGGGCGCGCTGTGTGGCCGGCACCGAGCGCCCGCGTGCACGTGGCCTTTCCTCAGAGTCCCCGGCGGTGTGAGCGCGGAGCAGATGCCCCGGGTCTGGGTGGGGAGGCCCTGGGGGTCGTTGAACCCTGAGGGGGCTCCAGGCTGCACTGCGGGTCACTGGGCCATCTGGGGCGCCACGCGGAGCCTCCTGCCGAGGCCTGTGGCCGGGTCGTTCGGAGGCGGCGGGTGGAGGCGCGGGTCCGGCTCCGCGGACAGCAGGGGCTTCGGGCTCCACACGATGCTCCCCAGCGCAGACCACGCGCGCGCTGGCCGCCTGGACCCCAGGGGACGGTCCCGCAGGGACAACCGCGGGCCGCGAGACCCCCGTCCTCGTCCGCTCGGAACGGACGGGGTCTTCGCTCGGGGACGAGCTCGTCAGCGTCCTCAGGCCCAGCGCACCGGACCCTGCGCCCCTCGGGAGGGGAAGGCACAGGACGCCCCGGGCCGCCGGCGAGGGACCGCAGGGCGCAAGCTCGGAGCTCGCGTCGGGGAGCCTGGCGCAGCCCTGGGGGGTCTAGTGCGCAGCCCCCGCCCACCGCCGGGCCGGGCCACCGCCAGGTCACCGCCAGGTCACCGCCGGGCCACCCGTGAAGCGGGCTGTGGGCCCCGTTCGTCCTCCTCAGCGCCTCGCAGGGCACCCCCAGGGCTCACCCTCCGTCCCCGCGAGCGCGCGCCCCACGGCCCGCAGGGCCCTCCGCCCCGCCCTGGGCTCTCACCGGCGCGTCCCACGGACCGTCCACGCGCGCAGACGAGCGGCGGGAACAGCCCCTGCGGGCCGGGCAGGCGCAGAGGAGCCGACGCGGGCACAAACCCAACCTGCCGGCGCTTGGAGCGCGCGCACGCGCACGCGCACGCCGGAGCCCCAGAGCGCGCACGCACGCACGCACACAGACACACACGCACCCCGGAGCCCCGAAGCGCGCACGCGCACAGGCACGAGCAGCGGGGCGGGAGCACGGGGCCCGGGGCGGGAACGCAGCGGCGCTGCGGGTCTCCGGTCATCCCCGCGCACAGGGAACCCGAGAGCACCGGGGGCCCCGCCAGCCCCGGGCTAGGAACAGGCTCCTTCGGCCCCTCCGTGCGGTCACGGGGCGTCTCCGGTGCCCAGAGCAGGTGCCCAGAGCAGGAGGCAGCCGCGGGCAGGGCTCAGTCCTCCGCTCCGTGCTTTGACCTTCACACTGACCTTTCCACTTCCCGTCGGGGGACCAGGAAGGAACGTTTCCTCCCACCCCGCAGCGAACCAGAACCAGACGATTCCCGGGCCTCGGCCTCCAGCAGCACAAGGGCCTCCCTCGGGCCTCGCCCCCCCCCCCCCCCCCCCGCCCCCCCCCCCGGCCCCCCACCCCCCCCCCCCCCCCGGGTCGATCCGGTTCCCGAAAGCGCCGAGGGCGAGGGCGCAACACCCGCCAGTTCCTGGGGCTGCGTCTCTGCGGCCTTTCCCAGAGCGCGCACCGCCCCCTCCCGCGGACCCCTGCGCCCCCAAGCCCGTCGGACGAGACCGCGGGCCCGCCGGTTCGACCAGACGGTGCCCCTCACCCCCGCGCTCCCGGGCCCCCCTCCCCTCCCCAGCTTTGGGGGAGGCCCCGGCATCCTGTCCCACGACGCGGCTCAGCCCGAGCGAGGGGGAGGTTTTGGGGGCCCCTCGCGGAGGCCAGCTGTGCCCTCCTGAAGACGGGGGCTCAGACTTGGTGCCCGCACGCCCGTGTCGGGACTGAGAGGCGTCTCCCGAGTTCCTCTCCCAGCGCCAGCTCCCAGGGGACCAAGTGCACTTCTTCACTGAGCGCTTTTTAGGATGACCTCCCCAGGACTGGAGGTCTTCAAAAATCAATTAAAGGCAGAACTTAAAAGAAGCCAGGTCAGAAGCCAGGTCAGGTTTTCCCCAGCATGAGAGTCTAGAAGACACAGCTTTGTCTAAGTCGCGACTGTCGTCACCTAATCTATTTTTTTAAGTCATTAAATGTTATTCTTTTCCATAGGAGAGAAAACACCCATCATAAGAGTCATAGAAGGGCGACTGGGTGGCTCACTGGGTTAAGCCTCTGTCTTCGGCTCACATCATGATCTCAGGGTCCTGGGATGGAGCCCCGCATCCGGCTCTCTGCTCAGCGGGAAGCCAGCCTGCCCCCCCACCCCTTCCTGCCTCTCTGCCAGCTTGTGATCGCTGTCAAATAAATAAATAAAATCTTAAAAAAAAAAAAGTCATGTAATTTAAAGAGACCCAAAGTAGCCAGAACAAGCTTGAAAAGCAAGGACAGGGTTGGAGGACTCACAGTTCTCATGAAGTAAGCAAGCGCCCACGGAGTGAGCTTTAACATTTACCACAAAGCTATAGTAATCACTACAGTGTGGTGTTGCCATGCAGACAGATGAGCAGAACAAAACAGAAGCTAGAAACAGACCCGCGCAAATGGCCCACTGATTTTCAGCGAGGGTGTTGGGAGAGATGGATGGTCACAGGCACAGGATAAAGCTGAACCTTTCCCTAATATCATCCACAAAAAATTAACTCAAAATGGGGTAAAGATCCAAATGTCAGAGCTGAAACTATAATAATCTTACAAGGAAACATTTTGTGACCTTGGATAGGCAAGGATTTCTTGATGTGACACCCAAAGCACATATAACCCCCCACCCCACAATCTACACAAATTGGACTGCATCAAATTACAACCTTATCTGCTTCAAAGAACACAATGGAGAGCATAAAAAGATACCTCACAGGACGAAAGAAAATATCTGCAAACCACACATCTGATAAGGGTCTAGCATCCACAATATACAAAGAGTGCCTGGAATTCAATGGCAAATAACCAACTTTAAAAAAATAGACAAAAGACTAGAGAACACATTCCCCCCAAAAGATACACAGATGGCCCAGAAGCACATTAAAATACTCCATATCACTAATCGTTAGAGAAATGCAAATCAAACCATGACATAGCACTTTACGTCCATTCACATGGCAACCAGAAAACCCAGAAAACAGCAAGTGTTGACGAGAAGTAGCAGAACGGCAGGCAAGCCTCATACTCTGCCGGTGGGAACATAAAATGGAGCAGCTGCTGTGGAAAACAGCTCGGAAGTTCCCCAAACGTTAAACACAGAATTGTCGAAACAGGGACACAGACAAAGCAAGGCCATGTCCACAACAGCCAGAAGGTGGAAGGAACCCAGGGACGATCACAGCACAAATGGTGGGTAAGCACGATGTGGGGCAGACAGTACGTTCCTGTGATGAATATGGTTTAGCTGTAAAACAACAGGAAGCTGACCCTTTATAACATGGGCGAACCTGAGAACATTATGTTACGGAAGTCAGACGCACAAGGACAGATACTGTTCAGAGTATCTGGAAGAGGAAAACTCTGGAGGGAAAGCAGGCTGGGGTACCAGGGATGGGGGAGGGCTGATGGGGAGTCAGCACTGGGTGGGGACAGTCCCTGGCAGGGTCACCAAACTGAAATTTGAGATGACAAGTTGTGTCATGTATGTTTGACCACAATTTAATAATCTCTTTAATGAGAGAGAAAAGGAGAGGGAACATCGAAGCAGGTCAGAGGAAGCAGACACAAGCCGAGGACATGGCGCTTGGGAGGCTGGAATCGGAGGGAACAGGAGGAACCAGCCCTGCCCACACCTTGATATCGGACTTCTGACCCCCAGAGCTGTACGTGAATAAATCTGTGTTGGTTTTAAAAAAACCAACAACACCCAGCAAGCCACAGCGGTGCGGTCAGAGCCAGGAAGCGTCCCTGTGCAGAGCTCCTGTGAATTCTGGGCACCGAGCTGCTGGCCGCTGGGCAGGAAGTATGGACACTCACAGGGCGAGTCCCTGCCTTAGCCACTGCACCAGCCTCTTAAGGCTGATGGCTCTGTGGGGCTCTTGGGTGGATGCAGGCTGCACACCCAGGACGCACCGACCCCCGGTGGCCAGGCGAGTGCAGGAAACTGTCCTGTTCTGCCCAGGAGCCTGGGAGGGACCCCCCTCCCGTGTCCAAGGAAGGTGGCCAGGGCTTGGGGCTACACCAGGCGAGTGTGACACAAGCTCTTCTCAACTTTTCCTCCCCTTCTGAAAGGACAAAGGAATAAAACAACAAAAATGGAACAGAACGAGTAAAGAAGGCTCATTTCCTCTGGTCCCATCAGAACAAGCCACTTGTTTTCAAAATCCAAAGGACAGATCGGCTCATCGAGCTCTCCTCTGGTTTTGCTTCCACAACTATTCCTTACTTTTCAAAGACCCCAGGGTCTCCTACAACTTACACCTGAGAGACTGTGTTTTGTCTTGGCTCAGGCATACTTGAGAACACAGGACGCCTGCCTCCCCCAGACCCGAGCGGTCTAACCACACACAGCAAACGAGCTCCTGGAGTCTCCCCATTTATTTCAAGGGCCTTGCCTGCTGTACATCTCCAGACTGGACACACCTAGCTCCTCTGGAAACGCTTCCTGCTCATTCTTTACTTCCACTAAACTGCAAACAGCAAACGGCCATTCCACAACACACAGCTGATACCCAACAAAGTTTCTTAATGAGGATGAGACCCTGAGCAAGAACGGACAACACAAACCCGGGACTGGGACCTTCCAAAAGGTACATTTCTCTTTCTTCTGGGGGGAGACCGGTCACCATGCAGCTCCGTCTCCCCTGGAGGAAGGCAAGAGGCTGGCTTCCTGCACATCATCTCCTTAAATCATTTAAATGACTCACAACAGACACCTGCTGTGGTTTTTCTCTTCCACTGGGATTGTCCTTTTTGCAATTCTCTAACAACTAATGCCCTCCTGCCCTGGCTACAATTATGTTACCACGGGGTCAGGTGCCAGGTGAGCACGGCTATCTGCTGACCCCACGGAGACCTGGCTGGCCACATCATTCAAATAGCTTAAGTTCAAGCACTTGAGGAAGACAAACAGGTTTGCCGAGTAAACTTGTTTTTCCTTTAAAAGCCAAGTGAGGTGGGAGGAGGTAATGAGATCTTAAAACGCTGAAGGAAAAGAGTCTTCTTAGGAGATACCTCCGCCCACCCCGCCACGCAGCGTGAAGGAAAGTCACCAATCACTGCGGCAGACTCTCAGGGATTCCCGAGGCTGGCCGTGAGGACGGCGGGGGCCAGCAGTGTCTGGCAGTGACCAGTGCCTGTCTGCTCTCTGGATCCCAAGGTGCAGGCCCTGGGAACACGTCCCATAGGCATGCCCTTGACCTCACCCGACCCCACCGGCTGACTGGGGCTCTGCGGGACGAGGGCCATGCTCCGCGCGCCACACAGTGGGAGGAGGAGCACAGAATCACCCCGCTGCCCAAGCTGCTGGACCTGCTTCTTGTGAGCGAGAGAGCACGCTGCCCAAGAAGGGCACGCGGCTGAAATGTTCTGAGAAGCTGTCCCTGCTCGACAGCTGCCAAGGCGGTGAAACAAGACCCGCTCTCCGGCCACTGCCACGCCTCAGGTTCCCCTGGGGGAAGCGGTGCTGATGCCCCCTGCCTACCGGAGAGCTCAGCGTCTGGGTGGCTCCTTGGTGCCACAGGCCAGCATGTGCACAAATGCCCGACGTTACCTCCAGGTGCTGGCGAGTCCCCCACACGGCTGCGCAGCTCAGGGTAGACGCTTTTCTCCAAAGCGCCAGGTTTCCCGGCCGCAGCCTCCACATCGCAGGTACTCAGCTCCACCAACCTGAGCAAGGACAGCCACCACCACCACCACAAACAAGGGGGCAAGGCTGTGCGCCTTAGGAGAAGACGTGGCCCCGAGCCCCAGTCTGCCAGCCCCGGTCTAACTGGTAAGGAGCGCAACGTTGGCTTCAATTTGATCGAAGCTGCTTCTTTGGTTACTGATGCCTGGCGTAGGCTAGTATCGCCCCTTCATCTCTCTCCCAAGCGTAGGATCTAGGTGCAAATGAGGTACAGAAAACTGCAGAAGCAGCGCCCAACGCTCTTGGGATTCTTGGAAGCAGATGCAACAGACCCAAGAGGCCTGACGCATTCTCGCTGCTACTTTCTACACTCAGCTGCGGGCGGTTGACGCTCAGGCTCAGGCCCCGGCAGAGGGCGCGCGAAGTGCGCGCACCAGGAGGTGGAACCGCGGACCCCGAGCCAGACCCGGACGCGTCACCACGGGAGCCCTTCCTCCCCGAGATGCCAGAGCCGCCACGCGGCGTCCGCGGCCCGACGCAGGCCCCTTCCCTCCGCGGAGCCGAGCTTCCCACCCGACCGCTGCCGTCCGCGGACTCCTTGCCAGAATGGCCCGCAAATCCGCCTGCAAGAGTCAGGAACGACCACAGGAGGGGCGCGCACCGGTAACGGGGAGGGCGCACGGGGGAGGAGAGCGCACGGGTAAGGGGAGCGCGCACGGGGGAGGAGCGCGCACAGGTAAGGGGAGCGCGCACGGGGGTGGGGCGCGCACAGGTAAGGGGCAGTGCGCGCAGGGAGGGAGGTGCGCAGGGCGCATGGGGGCCACGCCGCTGCAGTGAGAAGTCCCAGAAGCTCTGGGTTCTTCCCGATTCCCTTTTGATTTTGTCTCTTTCTGGTTCTGATGTGTCACCAACTAAAAAATCAGATAATCCAGGTTCTTAGAAGTTAGTCAAAAAGAAGGAGTTCCCAGGAGAGGCTGGGGGGGGGGGGGCATGCTGCTGTTCTGGGGACCTGGGGGTTGCTTTTGTCTCTCCCCTTGTTTTGCCAGCAACGGAAAGTGCACTTCCCAGAAATTCTATGTAGTTCCTTCCAGTGCCTGCAGAACACACACACGGAAACAAGCCCATCAGCACTGGCCTCCCTTGCCCAAAGCAGAGTCTGCCCTCACAAAAGGCTCAGGACGGACAGATGGTTATTGACGCTTTTAGATGCTTTTGGTACTTAAAAAAGACAAAACTATGGATTATAGACTTAAAATGAGTTGTTCGTATTCAGAACGGAAAAGCCTTGCAGTTAAAGGAGAATGGAGCATTTAATGAAATTCGCAGGCTCATTAGTGGTATCTTACCAGGAAGTGATATGAACTCTTCTCAGAGAAGAGCAGAGATTGTATGACTAATTTCCAGATTCCTGTGGTTTATTATCCTTACTTCTAATTTGTTGGAAGACTATCTTTAGACAGATAACAAATGTTCCAGTATTCTGACATTTTAACACCCACATAGCAACAAGAATAAACTCTGATGTTAGATCCAAGATCTGTGGCTTCTGGGTTTAATAGAGAAACAGACATTAATATAGTTTCCCCTCTCCATAGTATGTTTTAGAGAAAGTGGTCAGTTCTGTGAATCTACCGCAGATACACTTTCTGGTGCTCCCTTTAAATGGGAAAAAAAAAATGAAGAAAAACAGTACAGCTTAGTCTGTGTCAAATTATGTAAGTTTTTAAGTGCCATGAGTGTGGGTTAGAATTAGATAAAATCACTGTACTATGAAGGACAAACTTTCAAGGGAAAGGCACACAGAGGTAGAGGAGTGTGAAACTTAGTCTCTTTATACAAGGAAGACCCGAGCGTCCCCCATGGACAGGAGAGCATCTCTGTCACCCAGAGCTCTACCTCCACACCGTCTTCTCAATCAGCCAATAGGGACCATCACGCGTGTTGCCAAATTATCTTCAAATGAGTGGGTCAAAGAATGAGCCAGGATATTGTGCTTAAACCCTTTAATTCTGTGAACAAAACTGAGGTAATGAAGCTGATGGAGGCCACTGGGCACCCCTGCCATGTGGATCAGGAGGGGGCCCCGGGCAGAACCAGGACACCAGCACTGCTCACCAGGCCTGGTGCTGACCTGCGGTTAGGCTGAGCTCGGGACCTCAGGGGCCAGCCACCTCGGCACCCTCCAGCCCCTGCTGCCAGACCCCAGGGCGGGGGGCCGGGAGGGGTCCGGCCTTGCCTCCCCTTTGGTCGCCCGGACTCAGCAGCAGCAGGCTCCTTGGGAATTGTGCTGCTCCCCACCTCACAAATGAGATCAGATTAGAGGACGGACACCTACCACCTCAGCTGCCAGCCTATTCCCCTTGGTGGGTGGTGGTGGTTTCTGCACCCGTGGCACTCACCAGCGGCTTAGAGAACATCAGCTTCTTTCAGTTTATTTTTGAAAAACGTCAGACTTTATCTTCCCTTAACTTGATAAAGAAAAACACTATTTAAGAGGACCCTGCCTTAATTATTTCTATGATGCTTAATGCCCTCGACTCAGAACTTGGATTTCTGGCTGCAGACATGCCCATGGCATGTAACCTACACCCCTGGCGCTCGGCGACACAGCCCCCGCATGACTCATGTTCTACCAGAGAACCCAGCGCACAGGCCCACAGCCGATGCACACAGCTGCCAGAGCTCCAGCACTCGCAGAGCGTCATGTCTCCAGACCCTCAGTGGGGCCGGGCGGGGCCTGGCCCTGCCAAGGAGCCTCTGGGTGCCCCAAATCAGGGCCCGAAGCTTTCCCACTGAATGTGGAGTCCGAATTCCCCAGTTAGGAATAGGAAGCCCTTAGCAGCTCTTCACTGACTCAGCTGTGATCTTGGTTAAGAAAAACAAAAGCCAACCTGAGTGCGTGTCCTGACCGTGTCCATAGAAAGGCACACATTCCAGAAGCATGAGCCCCACAGGCCCACCCTCTCGGGAGGGAAGGGCCACAGACTCTGGGCTGCTTCTCCGCGCAAGGGCTGCTCACTGCCAGACCCTCCGCAGTCTCTGCCACTCTGGGTCATGAGGTTTGGCCCCTCGAACCCGCCCTGTGCCCTTGGGCAACTGTACCAGCTGCCGGGGAAAAGGCTATGTGCGGTGCCAGGCCCCAAGCAGCAGCGCCCTGCGCCTCACAGGGGAGGGACTTCTCCGCTCCAGTGGGGAAGCCACCAGGGACAGTAGGGCAGCGGCACGGGCAGGCAGGAGCGGCACCCTGGACCCATGGCCTGGAGCCACCTCTGTAGGCCCCCTCGTCCTGTGAGGGGAGGGTGCAGGCTGCGCGGGGCCCACGTGCTGGCTGTTCTGCCTGTTGAGCTTTGGGGCAGCTGGAAAACAAATCTCTCCCACTGGCATCTAAAGTGGCCATTCATGGGATCTTCATCTTCTCAAAATGTGACAAGGAAGTCCACATGCAGAAGCACTTTCTGTGTGTGCGTGCGCGTGTGTGTGAGGAGCAGAGTGTACGAGCTAGCAAGGTAGGTCAGATACAGAAGCAAACTCCAGGGGCTCTAGCCCCGCGGCAGACCTGAACCTGGGACCTGAGCACACAGTCCGCTTCTTCTGCGGGTCCCACCTCCTGCACATTGGTTTTCCAGCCAGCCCCACCCAGAAGGCGCGTCTCCCTCAGACCCTGCTCCAAGGCAGTCCTGCCCGAAACCTGGGCCTTTCCCGGACACCTCTTCCCCTCCCCAGCCTCCAGCCAGGCCTTCCGCACCTGCCTGCTGGCTCTGGTTCCTTCCCAGGCCAGACCCACAGGTCAGGCAAACACAGGGACTAAGAGAACAGCTCTCAGGACGTCCTGGGGGGCTCCCGGATGGGGTCAGGGGTACCTGAGTAAGAAGCTGGTCCGGTGTTAGCTGGTTGATCCACCGTGTGTATCGCTCAGTGGAGTTGGGGGGCTCTCTCCTTACTCGGCAACCGATAATCTGTGAGACAACACAGAACTTAAAAAGTCACCGTGGGCTGATAGGCACACGCCTACCCACAGATGTCTCACCTGGTGAGAGCTAGCACACCAGCAGGGAACTAACAAAGATCCGTATCTGATCAGGCTGGGAAATCATCTGCGGGGAATGGGGGAGAGGGAGATGCAGGGTTCAGGCTGGACCCCATGATGGACGGTCCTACCCTGCCAGTTCCAGCAGCACCCATGAAATCACCCCAGGTTAGAGCTGTAGCCGACAAGCCTTCCCCCTTAATGCATTCAAGTTACAATGATCTGTGCACAAGGTCAGAGGTCCGGCTACCTCAGCAGGTTCATCCTGAATCATGACTCAGGCAGACACGAGGGGCAGGGGGCGAGGGAGAGAGGATCTCGAGCAGGCTCCCTGCTGAGCACAGGGCTCAGGGCTCGATCCCAGGACCCTGAGATCATGACCTGAGCCGAAGGCAGCAGCTTAACCCACTGAGCCACCCAGGCGCCCAATTAAAATTATTTTTAAAAAATATTTATTTATTTATTTATTTATTTGACAGAGATCACAAGCAGGCAGAGAGACAGGCGGGGGTGGGGGGAGCAGGCTCCCTACTGAGCAGAGAGCCTGATGTGGGGCTCGATCCCAGGACCCTGAGACCATGACCTGAGCTGAAGGCAGACACTCAATGATGAAGCCCCCAGGTGCGCCCCCCCGATAATTTCTTAATAAGGAGACTGATTCGGTGATGCAGGTCTTAGCGACCACTCTGAGGAGGAGAGAGTGCAGGTCAGGGTTGGCTGCTGGCCACACCTGGGCCCTGGGTGGGGTGGGGGGGCAGGCCCTGTGCTGCTGGGTGTCCCCCGGAGGGAGCGGCTCCTTCTGCAGCGATGGGCCCAGACACCTACAGTGGGGACCAGCCTCAGCAGACTCTGGAGGACGGGACCCCCCACCTCGGAGCAGTCTCACACCGGCATCCCAAACGCCCGCACACAGCCCGGAGCCAAAGTGTGGTGCTGTCCCCAGGTTTTGAGCTCTGTTGGAGGGGCCGTGGGGGCCGGGGCTGCCCAAGCAGGTGTGTGCTCTCTCCCTCTCCTTCTGCCCCCTGCTCATGCCCTCTCTCTAAGTAAATACATAAATAGATAAACACATAAAAAGAAATTGTCAAAGGTTCTACCATGACTCTTGAATTCCTTAAATTCAGCTGTCTATAGCACATCTGCGCGGTGATTAATTTATATTAATGCAGGAATGCTAATGAAGACATAAGAAAAGTTTTTGCTTGGGGCGCCTGGGTGGCTCAGTGGGTTAAAGCCTCTACCTTCGGCTCAGGTCATGATCTCAGGGTCCTGGGATCGAGCCCTGTGTTGGGCTCTCTGCTCAGTGGGGAGCCTGCTTCCTCCTCTCTCTCTACCTACTTGTGATCCCTGTCAAATAAATAAATAAAATCTTTAAAAAAAAAATGTTTTTGCTTGCATAATTTTGTGTTTGGTTCTTTTAACGAAACTTTGTTTTTCGTAGTGCAAATAACACAGAGATCCCGTGTATCTTTTACACAGTTTCTCCAAGAGTAACATCTTGAAAAATCATGCAAGTCTCCCCAACCAGGGACCCCCCTCATGGCGCCTTTGTGGCCGTGCCCAGTCCTCCTGGACAGCAGCTGCCTGCCTGTCTTTCCGAGAGCATGTGCAGCCAGTAGTTAGCAGAATGCTCGGGATCCTGGACTGTGTGTGATCCCTGAAGTCTGGAAACTCTCAGTCTGTACAGCAGCCTGGGGACGTCCTGGGGACGGTCTGGGGACAGCCTGGGGGATGGAATGGATATGATCTGCGGACGGTCCGGGGACGGTCTGGGGACAGTCCGGGATGTTCTGGGGACAGTCTGGGAATGGTCCAGGGACAACCTGGGGACAGCCTGGGGACAATCTGGGGGACGGCCTGGGGATGATCTGCAGACAGTTTGGGGATGGCCCGCGGGGTCCAGAGGGATGGTCTGGGGATGGTCTGGGAACAGTCCGGGGACAGTCTAGGGACAGTTGGGGGGATGGCCCAGGGAGAGTCCAGGGCACGTTCTGGGGATGTTCTAGAGACAGTCTGGGGACGTTCTGGGGACAGCCCAGGGATGGACGCGGACTCACGCTTGTCGGGTGCTGGGCAGCAGCCTCCAGCTGGAGCCTCACCCTCTGAGGCATCATCACGTCATCCTGAAGTGAAAAGCACAGTTTCAAGTCACGTAAAGCAACTCCCACAGACAAGAAAGAAAACGACAGAACACGCAACAGTGAAATGGGCAAGAGATGGAAGAGGTGGCACAGACTCTATGTCCAGGCCCGGCCCCCCGTGAGTCGGCGGGGGGATGCGGGCCATCCCCGCAAGGGCATGCGCTTTGCCATCGGCCCCGCACCCAGAGGGCCTGGGCGTCCAGCAGCGTGAGGACAGGAAGCCCCAGGATGCAGCCACGTCACCCACCGGGGAAAGGAGTCCAGCGCGCGAGCGTCAGAGGACCTACGGACGCGCTCCACGCAGCGGCATTCACACACAGGACCGGCCGCTGTCGGGGACGCCAGAGTGCAGAAGCCGGCAGTGGCCGTCACCACTGAGACCGCGGCACAGAGACACCCACACAGACGCCTCTCGCAGACACGTGCTGAGCCAGAGAATCAGGATAAGACACGTCCTATCACACACTTACTTAACAATGATCCGTATTGTCTGAGAAATGCACACATTATGCGAACTATAGAGAAAAGCAAGAATAATCCTGAAGTTGGAATAATGGCCGCTCTGCACAGGGACGGAGGGGCAAGCGCACCTCTGGGGTACGGCCACGCGGCTCCTTCCTGACCAGGAGCTGCTCATGTACATGTTTGCTTCCTTCAACCCTCAAAGTACACAAATGTTTTGTGCATTCTTCTACCGGTACATTCTATTTCACGATAAAAGAACATTTCAGTGTTCTGGTTAAGGTACAAATGCACCCAATACAAGAACTAAAAATATTGTCATTGGGGAGAAACTCTCTTTAAACTGAGCAATAAACTAAAAGGCCTGTATGTGTACTCATGTTCCTGCAAAAGGACCTCAGGCACATCGTGCTCATCAAATCGCCTGTGACAAACGGAGCTGAGGGGCCTGTGGCTAAGACAGGAAAGGAGAAGGATGGGGGAGGGGAGGGGGAGGTGAAGGACGCGGGAGAGGCAGAAGGGACCCGGAGGGCAGGCCCCACACCAGCCCCAGCAGAGCCCAAGCTCAGCAGGCAGGAGAGGAGTGCAGGTGTGAGAACAGAACCAGAGGAACCTGCGGTGAAAGACCTCAGAACAGAAGCAGAAAAGGAAACCTTAAGTCAACCCTGGGCCTTTCCAACGCCTGAGCCCCTCCCTGGCTGCAGCTGGGGACACACTTCCAGCCATGCGTGTGGTGCACCAGCCTGGGAACCTTGAGAGGGAAACAGGAGAAGTGAGGCGTGGCAGCAGGACACCCGGGCAGGTGAAGCTGTGCGGGGGCACAAGAGGTCACACCCCAGGTCAGCCTGGTCCACTTCCACAATGGGAACAGCAAGACAGCAGCGCAGGGACAAAGGGGCAATTCCCCTTACAGGGAAGGCCTGCGGGTCAGATTCTTGACAAACGGCTCCTGTGTCCGATGGCCTCACACAGAATCTGACAAATTTCTGACCGTCTCCTAAACCAGTCTTTGGGTTTAGGAGTGTTGGGTTACCCGTGGGAAGCCAGCACACAAGCATATGGGTATTTCAAAAAGAAGGGTTAGAGTTAGAGCGGGTCTCTGCCGGGCGGCATGACCGGCCCTGGACCCCATGCAGGGCTGCAGAACATGGCCTGGGGCACCACCACACAGGGAAGCACCCCGAAAGCGACGCCCCAGTCCTCTGACCTCCCGTCCCCACACCTCAGCAGCCATGCCCAGACCCCACAGCCCAGGGAAGGGCCACCTTGCGTGCCCTCCCAAGAGCATGGGCTGGCGCAGGCCTGTCTCTGGCCCTCAGAACACTCGCAGGACAAATGAATGTGCACTCCAGACTGGGCAGTGTTTCTACTTACTCCGCCACTCATAAAACACACCCATATATTCTTTTCTTTTCTTTTTTTTTTTTGGATATTTATCATGATCTACAGTTGGAGACAGAGGAGCTATAATTATCTGCTTTGTAGCCAAAGGAAACAAGACTTGGAAAGGCTATGTATTTCCCCAAGATCTTACAGCAATTACATGCCAGAGCTAAAATTTGAACATGGGATTAACTGAGAAACTGATCTATGCTAACAGCTAAACTGCCAAGAAATGCCCAGCTCTCAGGAACATTCCAGTGTAAGTTTCCACCACCTCCTGGACTAGAGTCGCTCCCGGGCGTCTCATGTCAAGCTCTGAGGCCCACAGAGCGCCCCGGGGGTGGCTGACATGCTCATCGACTGAGAAATTCACGGAGGAACGCAATAAGCAAACACGGAAGCTAAAAAACAAACAGCATGAAGGTACACACACAAACTCAGTGCACAGGGGTCCCGTGGATCACAGAGAAGCTCCTCGTTCTCCGAGACCATCTTGAGAAAAACTGGCTGAAAAGACGGGAAGGCGTCTTTATCACACTGAAAACCACGTGGTATTTTACTGACAAGCCCAGACGTGATCCGCACCATCATCATTCACGCCAGCGCCCGTCCATGCGGGCGGCTCTGCCGGGTCCACAGGGCTCGCAGCTGGTGCCAAATGCCAGGAGCTGGTCTCAGCAAAGGTCAGCTGCCCAGGGCAAAGCGGAGGAGCCCACAGGGTGGGCGTATAGTCCTGACCCCACGGGGCACAGGAGGGAGGGCTCAGAAGCCTGCACACTTGTTTGCCTGAGAGCCTTCAGAGTCCCCAGACCGGCGGGAAGTCCACAGTGATACCACTTCAGAAACAACGTTCTTGGCAGACTAGGGCAAAGGGTTTTGATGTTTTATAAAAAATAACATGAATTCCGAATGAAATGCTGTTTCCTCTCTGACCACAAAAATAATGGGTGGAAAAAAGCTCATCTAGTCAAAGAATTCTGCAGTAGAAAGAATCTTGGAGCTTCAAGTTAAGTAGCTTCTGAGTGAGATGGTGGCTGTGCGCTCACGGCCAGCATCAGACAGAAGCTGGAGGCGGACAGAAGCCGGGGATGCGTGAGGTGCGGGACGGGCCGCCTACACGAACGTTGCCCGAGTCCACACAACGCTCTCCCTCTCCCTCTATTTTGTTCTATTTTGTTGTGAAGTGTCCTTATGTCTGGCTTTCAGACACGTGGGCTGGAAGATGGACAGAAGTTACGTGGTCAGACCTCCACACTCAGGACCCACACTCCACAGGGAGACCCTGAAGAAGGCGAGGAAGACAGTGGACCCACCAACAGGTCGAAAGCCTGCTCGCAAAGCCCGGGGTCAAGTGACTTGCCTCCAGTAGCTTCCTGCGTGTTTCTGCTCAAACTCTGAGTCCCAGAGGGCTTTCCTGCTCATATGGTCTGCAAATTCCACATTCCACCTGCAGACGTGACGCACTAATGACACTCCTCTCTGTTCGGCTAAGAGCTGTGTATTTTAGGAGTCTGCAGGAGTAACACAGAGTTAAGGAGAAGCACTGGCAGGCACTGGGCCTAGATCCACTAGAAGGCCTAAACTCAGAAAACACAAGCCCCTTTTGCCCCGAAGGCCTCCCTGGCCCTGGCTCTGAGAGGAGGGAAGGTGGAGCCCAGGCTGCTCATGACCGGGTGGGGGGATTTCTCCTTAGGCGGCAGCCCCGACCTCCCTCGGGTGAGAGGGGTCTGGGGGCACCACCTTGGCGGTCCCAGGATGGTGGCTCTCCCAGGTGCCTGGGAAAACCAGGGAGAAGCTTGGAAGAAGTGGACCCTCGTCCAAGACCTCCAACTGCACAGGGAGGTGTTCGGAGACCGAGGCCGGTGCGCAGGGACAAGCAGGCACCTGAGAAAACACACAGAACAACACAGGAAGAGCCCCCAGAAAGCAACCATTAAGGAAATAGTTCAGAAGAGTTAAAAATGAATAATTGTCAGTAGGACCATAGAAATGACCTATTCAGTAAAAAGGGCGGGAGGCGGCAGGGGCAGAACAGAGGAATGAACGAGCGAATGAACTGGCGAGATGGGAAATGAGCAGGGAACGGCGGGCGCACCGCCAACTGAAGACGACGGACGTGGATGAACTCAGTCCTTCCACATGGACGCGCTGTCCGACTGCAGTTCACAGAACAGACACAGAAACAGCACCAGATCGCCCACCCGCTGTTCGCGAGAGACAGACTTCAGGCCCAAAGACAGAGCGACGGAGCGTGGGAGCACGGAAGGCGCCCCGCGAACAGCAGCGCAGGAGACGCAGAGGGAGGCCGCGGGCGGGCAGAAGGCCAGCAGAGAGCAGACGCGCGAGCACCCCTGCAAGCCCGCGACCCAGGAGGAGGGAAGAGAAATGCTCGCAGCCGAAGAGAGACGCAGACCCGAGCGAGCGCGGGAGCCTGGCCACGCGCTGCGCACAGCAGCGCTCAGCACGCCCGCGACGTTCACCACACGCAGGGGCCGCGGCGTTAAAGCGCCGAGGCCAGAGAAGGCGTGAGCCCTGGCCACACAGAAGCGGAGGCAGAAATCAAATGCAGGAGAGTCCGGGGGACCCACCACTGGCGTGCGCAGGAGAGCCGAGCACAGAAGAGGACACCACGACGGGTTCCGGCCGAGCGGAAGTGAACGGGGGACACGGCAGCACAGCTGCCGCCACCCCTGTGCCAGCGAACACCGGGTTCTTAGAAAACACCAACGAAAAAGAGCAAACTACACGAGAAATAAACCGAAGCAACAATAAAGATCTGAGCAGCGCGAGAGGAAAGAACACTAGAGGAAATCAGTTCAGACGACGACTGGCTCTTTGAAAACAAGACACGTAACCAACCTTGAGCTGCACGGGAGACCAGCAAACTTGCTCTGTAAACGGCCAGATACTAGGTATTTCAGTCTTTGTGGTCATATGTGGTTTCTACCAATATTCTTCTCTTTTTGTTCATTTTGGTTTTGTAGCACTTAAAAAAAAAGACCATTGTTAGCTTAGAGACCATAAAAAACAGGCTGCCAGCGGGTTTGGCCCATAAGCTGTCATCCGTTACCCCTGAGCTGGACGGGGAGAATGAGACACAAGCAAGCAGATTCTGGAATGAAACAGAGGCAGCAGGGCCAGTCTCTGAGCAGGTGTGAGAGCGGCAGGAGAGCCCAAACCAACCGCACGCCCACGAATCATGCAGTTCTGATGAAACGGACAATTGCTAAAAAGACGTGGGTTTCTGAAATAGACTGAAGAAAAAATACAAAATCTGAAGAGATCTATAAAAAGGGAAAAAAATATATTGAATTAGGAATTAACACAACACGAAACAATACGATACGATACGATACAACACAACACAAAATGATGCAATACAATATGATACAATATACAGAAAAAGTGCTAGACTTGTACGGTGGAAATTAGGAAACACGCTGAAAGAAGGGAATGATCTAAGTGAACAGAGACACGTCCCACATTCATGGGTCAGAAGACTCAACATCACGAAACAATTCTCCCCAAATTGACCTACGGATGCACTACAACTCAAATCCAAATCTCAAACTTGCATTTTTACAGAAACTGGCAAGCTGCCCCTGAAATTCCCATGGAGATATAAAGACCCAGAGTGGCAGTGTTGGCAAAAGAAGAAACACTGTGGAGACCTTATGCTTTCGGGGAAGCTAGCACTTGGGTGGGAGATGCAGGCTCAGACCCAGCAGATGAGGACCTACAAGGCAGAGGCCGGGACCTGGGGGCCAGACGGCAAGAACGCGCACAGACCCCACCACACACAGAATGAATCCGACGTAGACCACGGACCTCAGTGTCAGAGCCAAAACTGGGAACTCTTAGGAAAATCTCGGTGACCCTGAGAGAAGCGAAGAATCCTCCGAGAAAAGTGGGGCTTCATCAAAATTTAAGTTCTTGTGAAGATTAACACGATAGTGAACAGAGTGCCCCCGACTGCGAGAAAACGGGGGCAGAGGCCCCATCTGTGCGGGTGCTGGGGGTCTCTTCACCCATGGGACAGGCCCTGAGCAGAGGACCCCAGCGGCTGTGGGGGACCCGCCCAGCAGGCGTGGTGACAAGAGCCTTTCCTCTCTCTGGGCCATCCACTCTTCCTTCAGCTCTGCAAGAGAACTTCCCCAACGTCATTAAGGGCAGAAGTGACAGATACCTACGGCAAACAGTGCACTTCATAGTGAAAGGGCTCAGCACCTTCTCTGAGATTCTCGGTTAACAACCGACTGGGAACTCAAGTCAAGAAAAAGAAATAAAAATCACAAGGCTTAGAAAGAGAAAAAGGGATTGTAGACATAAACATCCCAAAATAATCAACAGAGGAAATATTGGAATTAAAAGTAAGTTCAGCAGGGTTCCTTAATAAAGTTAAATTAATGTCTTTAAACCTACAGAATTTTTCTATGATGCTACTTACAATAATACCAAAAAATATCAGATTATTCTCCCACATCATTGGTGAGAATGTAAAGCGGTAAGCTCCTGTGGAAACAGTCTGGCAATTCCTCAAAATGCTGAATGTGGAGTTTACAGCCCAGCAGCACCAGTTCTGGGTCTATGTCCACGAGAACTGGACACATCTGTACACATGGGAACTAGTTAGTACAGGAATGCTTGTGTCCACGTCTGCTGAGCAGCTAAAAGCAGATACAACTCAAACGCTCATCAAGCAGCATCTGGATAAACAAGACGTGGTCCCTGCATCCAGGGTCCCATGACGCCGTGCCGGGAAGAAACAGAGCTCTGACACGGCTGCAACACTAGGGAAAGACAAAGAAAGCTGGTCACGGAGACCCAACCACATCAGCACCACTTCCAGAAAATGTCCAGAACGGGCAAGCCCGCAGAGGCAGAAAGGGAGCCTGGCTGGGGGATCAGGAGTGAGAGCTACCTGGTGGGGGGTACGGGTTATGCTGTGACGGCAATGTCCCCGAACTGGACAGTGGTAAGGACTGCATGACACTGCGAATGCACCCAAAACCCCTGAATCGTACCCTTCGAGCAGGTGGATTTTACATGAATTCTATCTTAGTAAAGCTGATAACAAATGTTTTTTCGAAACCAAATACCAAGGGATACCAAGGAATTAATTTACTGAAGGACTGCGAGCCCTCTAGTAGGAAAACCGTGCACGGCTGCTGAGATAGAGACGAGTGGACACAGGTTCCCTGTTAGGAAAACTGAGCACCGTAAAGCAGCCAGCCCGCCCACAGCTGACCCACAGCCTCAGCATCTAATTCCCTCAAGATCCTTACTGGAGAGTCTGTGGAAATTAACAAATAACGGACATTTATATAAAAACAGTTGATTTTTTAAAAAGATTTTATTTATTAATTTGAGAAAGTGAGCCCAAGCAGGGGTAGTAGCAGGCAGAGGGAAAAGCAGGCTCCCTGCTGCTGAACAGGGAACCCAGTGGGGGACTCAATCCCGGGACCCTGAGACCAAGACCTGAGTTGAAAAAAAAAACAAGCCCCATCTAAACGTTGCCCACAAGAGAGTCATTTAGTCCTAAAGACACCTTCAGATTGAAAGTGAGGGCTGGAGAACCACCTGTCATGCTAATGGGCACTAAAAGAAAGCTGGGGTAGTCATCCTTATATCAGACAAAGTAGATTTTATTTTATTTTTAAAAAAGATTTTATTTATGTATTTGACAGAAATCACAAGCAGGCAGAGAGGCAGGCAGAGAGAGAAGAGGAAGCAGGCTCCCCGCTGAGCAGAGAGCCCGATGTGGGGCTCGATCCCAGGACCCTGGGATCATGACTTGAGCCGAAGACAGAGGCTTTTTAACCCACTGAGCCACCCAGGCGCCCCTTATTTTATTTTTTTAAATACCATTTATAATAATGTAAAAAAATCAGAAACATTTAGGCATAGATTTAACAAAGAATATTCCAAATCTATTAATGAAAAGTACATAACACTGCTGAGAGAAATTTTAAAAGACCTATACAAATGGAGAGATATACTGTTTGCAGGCTGGTGGACTGAGTTTTTTTTATTTACATTTTTAATTTTTTTATTAACATATAATGTATTATTAGCCCTAGGGGTACATGTCTGTGAATTGCCACCTTTACACACTTCACAGCACTCACCATAGCACATGCCCTCCCCAATGTCCATAACCCAACCACCATCTCCCTCCCGCCCCCCCCAACCCTCCATTTTTTTGTGAGATTAAGAGTCTCCTATGGTCAGACAAACTAGATTTTAAACCAAAGATGATGATAAGAGATGAAGGAGGATGCTGTATTATAAAGAAGGAATCTATCCATCAAGAAGATGTAGCAATTGTAAATATTTATGCCCCCAACCTGGGAGCAGCGAGATAGATGAATCAATTAATAACAAGCATAAAGAAACTCATGGATGACAATACAATATAGGTATACAAAATGACACGACATGAAACAACAAATACAATACAAAACAATATGATATGATATGATATGATATGATACGGTATGATACAATACAACACAACGAACAAAACAATACAATACGACTCAGTACGATATGATATAATACGATACAATACAAAATACAATATAAATTACAATACGATACGACACAAAACAATATGATGCGATACTATACAATTCAACACAACACAAAACGATACAATATGATATGATACAATATAAAACAATACAATACAATACAAAATAGAATACAATACAATAAAAATTACAATACAACACAAGAAAGTCCCCTACAATACAAAGTAGGGGACTTTAACACCCGACTCCCACCAGTGGACAGATCACTGAAGCAGATCGGCAAGGAAACAACGGCTTTGTCTGACACACTGGACCAGATGGACTTAACAGCCATGTTCAGAACATTTTATTCTAAAGCAGCAGAATACACATTCTTTTCAAGTGCTCATGGAACATTCTCCAGGATAGATCACACACTGGGTCACAAATCAGCCTCCACAAGTACAAAAAGACTGAGATCAGATCGTGCATATTTTCAGACCACAATGCTATAAAACTCGAAGTCAACCACAGGAAAAAATTAGGGAAGCCCACAAATACATGGAAGTTAAAGAACACGCTACAAAGAACAAATGGGTCAACAAGGAAATTAAAGAAGAAATTAAAAAGTACCTGGAAATAAATGAAAATGGAAGCATGGCAGTTCAAAACCTTTGGGATGCAGCAGGTCTTAAGAGGAAAGCATACAGCAATACATACCATTCTCAAGAAGCAAGAGAAGTCTCAAATACACAACCTAACTTTACACCTAAAGGAACAGGAAAAGGAACAGCAAATAAAGCCTAAATCCAGCAGAAGAAAGGAAATAAAGGTTAGAGCACAAATAAATGATATTGAAATTAAAAAAAAACAAAACTGTAGAACAGATCAACAAAACTTGGAGCTGGTTCTTTGAAAGAATTAACAAGATTGATAAACCACTGGCCAGACTCATGAAAAAGAAAAAGGATCCAAATAAATAAAATCACAAATGAAAGAGAAGAGATGACGAACATGGCAGAAATGCAATTATAAGAGATTATGAGCAAATATATGCCAACAAAATAGGCAATCTGGAAGAAATGGATGCATTCCTAGAAACCTATAAACTACCTAAACTGAAACAGGAAGAAAAAGAGAATTTGAACAGACCCATAACCAGCAGGGAAGGTGAAGCAGTCGTCAAGAACCTCCCAGGACCAGACGGCTTCCCAGGGGAATTCTACCAGACATTTAAAGAAGAATTACTATCTATTTTTCTCAAACTGTTCTAAAAAATAGAAATGGAAAGAAAACTCCCAAACTCTATGAGGCCAGCATTCCCCTGATACTAAAACCAGACAAAGACCCCGCCAAAAAGGAGACTTACAGACCAACATCCCTGATGAACATGGATGAAGAAATTCTCAATAAAACACTAGCAAGTCAAATTCAACAGTACATTAAAAGTATTCACCACAACCGCCCTTTTACGAAGATGGCGCAGAAAGCTAAGAGGGAAGCCCCTGCCCCTCCCAAAGCCGAAGCCAAAGCAAAGGCTTTGAAAGCCAAGAAAGCGGTGCTGAAAGGCGTCCACAGTCACAAAAAAAAAAGAAGATCCGCACATCACCTACGTTCCGACGACCCAAGACTCTGCGTCTCTGAAGGCAACCCAAATACCCTCAAAAGAGCGCCCCCAGGAGAAACAAGCTTGACCACTATGCCATCATCGAGTTCCCCCTGACTACTGAGTCCGCCATGAAGAAAAGAGAAGACAACAACACACTCGTGTTCATGGTGAATGTCAAGGCCGACAAGCACCAGATCAAACAGGCTGTGAAGAAGCTCTATGACATTGATGTAGCCAAGGTCAACACCTTAATCAGGCCTGATGGAGAGAGGAAGGCATACGTTCGGCTGGCCCCTGACTATGATGCTTTGGATGTTGCCAACAAAATTGGGATCATCTAAACAGTCCAGCTGGCTAAATCTAAATACAGTTTTTTCATGATAAAAAAAAAAAAAAAAGTATTCACCACAACCAAGTGGGATTTATTCCTGGGCTGCAGGGGTGTGACGACATCCACAAATCAATCAATGCGATACAATACAGTAATAAAGGACAGGACAAAAACCGTAGGATCCTCTCAATAGACGCAGAAAAGGCATTTGACAAAGTACAGCATCCTTTCTTGATCAAAACCCTCGACAATGTAGGGATAGAGGGAACAGAGCTCAACATCATAATAGCTATAGACAAAAGACCACAGCGAAGATCATTCTCAGTGGGGAAAAACTGAGAGCTTTTTCCCTACGGTCAGGAACATACAGGGATGTCCACTCTCACCCTATGACACAGGACGGGAAGTCTTAGCCTCAGCAATCAGACAGCACAAAGGAAAAGGCATCCAGGTAGGAAGGAAGAAGCCAAGCTCCAGTGTCTGCAGATGACGTGATACCCCATGTAGAAAACCTGGAAGACTCCACCAGAAACTTGCCAGAACTGATACATGCAGGATATAAAGTCAATGAACAGAAACCTGCTGTGGAGAAGGGGGGCCTCCTACATGGCTGGTGGGGATGCAAGCTGGTGTGGACACTGCAGAATAGTGTGGAGGGTCCCCAGAAAGCTGAAAATAGAGCTACCCTGCAATCCCGCCACTGCACTACTGGGTACTAACCCAGAGGACACAGAAACACACCCTGGAAGGAGCACTTGCGCCCCAGTGTTCATAGCAGCAATGTCTGCAGTAGCTGAACTATGGAAAGAGCCCGGATGTCTGCCGACGGATGGATGAAGAGGCTGCGGTATATACACCATGGAACAGGACTCACCATCGGGAAGAATCAAATCCGTTTGCAACAACGTGCATGTGCTAGAGAGTATTATGCTGAGTAAAATACGCCAGAGAAAGACAAGTAGCATATGGTCTCACTCACATGTGGAATTTAAGGAAAAAACAGGTGAATGAACATCAAGAGAGGGAAAAAGAGAGAGAGAGGGAAACAAATCATGAGAAACTCTTAACCATAAAGAGTAAACTGAGGGTTGATGGAGGGAGCTGAGCGGGGGATGGGATAGAAGGGACCAGGATTAAGGGGGCTTCTGACAGGACGAGCGTGAGCACCCTACGTAAGTGAGGAACCACTGAATTCGACTCCTGTCCGTGAACCAGATTTTAATAAAAAAGACCTACATAAGTGATGAACCACCGAATTCGACTCCTGAAACCAATACTGAACTGTATGTCAGTGAACCAGATTTTAATAAAAGAGACCGGAGTGGAGATCACCGAGTTGGATGCTTAGCTGACTGAGCCACCCAGGTGTCCCCGTGCGAAGAAATTTTTTTAAAGAATAGCCAAAAACATTGAAGTAGATGAACAAGAGGACTTACAGAGTCAAACGACACTGTTTTCTGTAAAGCTGCAGTGTGGCCGATGAAGGACAGACCACCAGCCCAGACGGACAGGACACAGAGGCCAGAAACGGGCCTACACACCTCAACCCTGGACTAAAGGCATCTCGAAAGCTACACGCGGGGGCCTTTCTTTCAGTCAATGCTACACCCACGAGAAACCCCTCTGAGAAGGAGTCATTTAGGACCTCTACTCACAGGCAGACAGAAGTAATTCTAGACTGAGTACAGATCTGAATGTGAAAAGCAACCATGAAGCTTCCAGAGAACGATACGGAAAAACGTCCTCAAGAGAATGAGGTGCACGAAAGCTTTCACAACTGGGGAGAGAAGCCCCAGCAATTAGGGAACGGCCAAACAGCAAGTCAGACGCTTCCATTCACCAAGACTCTACTGAAGAACGAAAAAGAACGCGCGCGTCTTGATCTTGAGCCCCACACTGGATGCTGAGATTATTAGATAAATAAATAAGAAATAATAAGCAAACAAATTTAAAAAATAAGAACAAAAACTAAAGCCACAGAGTGGGAGGAGCTCTATAATCCGTACGTTCCGCGAAGGACTTATACCCAACACATCTGATTAACCCTTATTGAAGAAAAAGAGGGAACATCATAAAAAATGGGCAAGAGACATGAGCAGGTACTACACGAAGAAAATACCCAAATACCCACCCACAACCTCATCAGACGTCAGGGAAATGAACTTAAAACCACACCCAGGCCCCTCCCTGTGATGACCAGAGGACTCAAGTGCAGGAGACCAGACACAGGAAGGGCCGGGAGAGAGGCCAGCCAGCACGCCTTCCTGTGCCCGACGAGTGCCTGCCACACGGGAGCACGGCACCACAGCCACACCAGCCCCTCCTCACGCGTGTGACACGCAGCCCCGTGGCCGCACGCGCCCCGACAGAAACGCACACGCGCTCCCTGGCAGCACGGCTCGAAAACCCAAACGTCTGACCAGCAGAAGGCAGGAGCTGGGCGTCTCCACGCACTAGACCGTCACTCAGCAATAAAAGGGAAATGCGGCTAACCCAGCACTAATCTCCAAAACCTGATGTCGGGCACGATAAGCCAGACACAAAGGAATATGTGAGGAATCACACAAAGGTCAAAGCAAGATGAAACGAACTTTGGGGTCTGCATCCCAGTCATGCTGTGAAGGGGCTTCTGGGGAGGAGAAGCGGGCACGCGGGACGCTGGCGGGGCTCCCGGGCTGGGCCTACGGAGAGCGACACAGGACAGCACAGCTTTGCATATCTCCACGGACAGCACACTTCTGACCCGCACCCTGCTCTGTGTCATGTTAAACTTAAATAAAAATGAACAAAGACAATTCCAAGTGGAGTTTGGATTAAAATATAAAAGGTAAAAAAGAGACAAAGCATCTGGAACTGACAGAATAACGTCAGGGCCTCAAAGTAGGAGAAAATGCCTCAAGAAGGCACAAGGCGCTGACCGTGAAGGGAAAGACGAAACGGACGTGACTTCCGATGGCGAGCCCCGTTCGCCCGCTGGTGGCTTTCAGAGGGTGGGGAGGCAGGCAAGTCGCCGCGGGAGCCGAGCCGGACGCGCAGGGTCACAGAGCTCAACCCCAGGCGGGGCTGTCAGGCCAGCGAACAAGACAAGACGACATTGGACTGTGGAGCCGGGAAGGAGCGACAGGAGCTCTGGGGCGGCTGCCCACGTGCCTGCTCCGTGAGGGCCGGTGCCCTTCTCCGGTGTCTTCCTCACAGAGTGGGCGATGCCACAGACGCGGCTCTGAGCGCGACGAGGGCTTGGCAGAACCACTTCTGGGTGACTCTGCCGGGAGCCCGGCCCACACGGCGAGCCGAGACCAGGGCATACGAGCGCTCGGTCAGAACCACGTCAAAGTCACTCCTCACTTCACCGTGAATTCTTAACACAAAAACCTACTATAACTGATAAGGTAATTTAGCAGATTTACAGCAATAAAACAGGGGATTAACTTTTTTTTTTAAAAGATTTTATTTATTTGACAGACAAATCACAAGGAAGCAGAGAGGCAGGCAGAGAGAGAGAAAGGGGGAAGCAGGCTCCCTGCTGAGCAGAGAGCCCGATGCGGGACTCGATCCCAGGACCCTGAGATCACGACCTGAGCTGAAGGCAGAGGCTTAACCCATTGAGCCACCCAGGTGCTCCTGGGGATTAACTTTTAACACCAGTTTTTGACAGCACCAAAACCCGTAAAATACTTAGTGATGGATTTTGTTAAATTTATGCAGCACCTGTACACTGAAAATATACAACATTTCTGACGGAAATCCAAGAAGCCTAAGGAGATGAAGAGATGTACTGTGTTTATGGGTCAGAACATCCAGTGTTGGTAAGACCCCCCCATGGGTCTAGAGACTCAAGCAATTCCAGTAAAAACACAAGCAGACGTGACAGCTCAGTCTAAATGCAGAAATTTGACTCAAAAGACCTAAGAAAACCAAAGCCATTGTGCGAAGACAGAACACAGCCAGAGGCCCCGACCACACCGGGTCCTTCCAGTTCGTTGCTCCTTCCGCAGCCACCGCAACAGAGGCCGCGTGAAAGTGGCTCGAGGACAGAGATGGGGGTCTGCACCGTCGGCCCCCGACCTTCAGCAGAGATGCTGCGTGGGCTCAGGTGCCGGAGCCGGGTCCGTGGCGGGAGACTGTTCCCCCCCCAGGCCTCCTCCACACCACACTCAGATGAGCCCGAGCAGCTCACACACCTCCGTGTAAAAGACAAAACCAGAAAACCTCTAGGGAGAAACAGGGACAAAGTCCTGGGGCAGAGATTTCCTCAGTTCTTAGGACCCCAAAGCACAAATCTTGACAGGAAAACCTGAGAAGCTGGACTTAATCATAGCCCGTAACTTCTGCTCATTAAGACGCCTCTGAGAAATGACAACAAAGGCAAGTCACAGACCAGGAGAAGGACCCTGTGTCTCCCAGAGAAGTGACAGGAGTGAAGATGTGATGTCTTTGGTCACCGGGAGATGTTATCCAAAACCACGGGAGACGGTCCCACAGGTGCGCCCTGAGGCTCAAGGACAGACAACTCCAGGTGCTGGCAGGGACTCGGACTGAAACTGTTTACCCCTTTGGAAAATCGTTCTCAAGCCTCTTACGAAGGCAAACAAGCATCTCTATCCCCCATCAGCTCCGTCCCTGGAGACTCCCCAGAGCGGCCGCACGCCCACAGTGAGTCTGTACTCACGGCCGCCGGACCCCCGCGGTGCTGACGGAGCCGGCCCGGCGGCCCCTGAAGACTGACACGTGGATGTCGGCGGCAGCACGGGTCCATCTCCGAACCAGCGTGCTGAGCAAAAAAGGCCGACCACGAGAGCACACCCCCGGGTTCTGCGTGCATGGAGCTCTGGGGCGGGAGGAAGCCCTGCGGAAGGGGAAGAGCAGACGACCGACGGCGCCTCCTCTGGAGAACTCGCGTTGGTGTCCTCCAAGGAGCAGGGTGTGCGCCGAGGGGTGCCAGGCCACGCCAGCCCGGACTGCAGGGGCCTCCCGTGGGCATGTGCGTTTGTGCACGGTCAATGGCGGTCTTTAATTACGTGGCTGATTTTTAACTCTGTCTCCCGTAAAGCACACCTAGTATTTAGGGAGAAAGTTCCCTTTCCCTTTTGAACTCACTCTGAGTTCACTCCACGCTGCTTTCTTAAAGTCCTGCCGGGCTCTGGGTTCAGCACGGCTGCTCGGGATACAGCAGCACCCCGGACGCTCGGTTTGCCGGCCTGTCTCCGGCCCCCATCCCCATGCACACACAACTCTTCTGTAGCCATGATCCTAGCCGAAGCACAAACGTGCCCAGGGATCAAACCCGCGGACTCACTAAATACACACACACTCAGGCTGTGCCATCCCTCCTCCAACAAAATCCACACTAGACAGCCAACGCCCCTCCCCCGGCTGCCTGCTCCTCCGGGAGGAAATCCCTGTGGCTGGGAGAGAAGAGAATTCCTGGGATCAGCAAGAGATTCGGCAGGAAGGAGGAGGGGCACGGGGGTCTGGGCTGTGGGGGCAGGACGAGGGGCTGCCCAGGGCTCACACAGCCCAGAGCAGAGCCCGTGCCTTCCATCTCCTGGCCTCCTGCTCCCAGGGCAGGTCAGCATGTGAGCCCCTGCCAGCTGGGCACAGCGGCCCCTCCTGTCTACCAGGGCCCAGCGTGAGCCCAGGAAACAGCAGGGGCCTGCGGCACAAAGGGACACAGAGTGACGCAGAGGGCAGGGAGACGAGCAGAGGTCACCACCGCGGGCGGAGGGACGGGGGGTGAGCCACCTTCCCCTTCTCGGGAGGAGCAAAGGAGCCGCTCTGAAGCTGGTAAGCCAAGCCTGCCTGCAGGGTCTAGAGTCTGTCCATCCACCGTGGCCCAAATCCACGTCTGCAGCAAGCTCTCTCCCTGGCCAGTGGGCTCCGCGACCAGCCCTCGGAGGGGGCAGCTGGACAGACACCCAGCTCACCCCCTTTCCTAGGCTGTAAAATGGAAACACTCTGCACAAACAGAAAACACTTCAAAAGCGCACTGCTGTCTGGGCCATCCGTCTCTGTAAAGAAACGAAGGTCCGAGGCCCCGGCAGGAGCTGGAGCCTGCCAAGAACAAACGCCCAGAGCCAACAAAAACAGCCGAGTGCGGCTCCCGGGAAGCGGCGAGCAGCCACGTGTGGGGACTTCTGGGGCGCACGCAGCCCTCTGCTCGGCTGTTCTCTGCTCCAGGGAAGCCGCTCGGGGGTGCTGAGAAGAAGGACTCTCTTCCCTTCCAAGAACAAACGGAGCAGCCCACGCGCGCAGACCAGTGCCCACGTGTGGACATCCAGAGAGCAAGAAGCTGCCCAGCCTCTCCCTCATCGAGGGTGTGTCCTCTGCTTCTTGCTGGAGCTCCTTGAACCTCGTCTGGGGACAGTCCCACCAAGACCACAGGCCCTTCTCCTGACCCAGCTCACGCCCTCGACTCTGGCTCCAACCCAGAGCCCGGAATTCATCTCAGGAGATCCGAGGAGAGGCGGTGCTGTCCGGAGAAGCGGGGGTGGGCATCACCCCAATGCGCCCCAGCGCTCTCCCCGCAAACACCCCCACGTGTGGGGAAGCACAAGGCCATCAACACACACTCACAAGAGTTGATAAAGTGCAAAACAATTTCTAAACAAAGCTTCGAGTTTTCTGTCCCTTGTTTATTTGAACGGATGGGGGTGTTTATTTACCCTGATACGTTGTTGAAGGCAGAACAAAAACCGTGCTTTTTAAAACAAAAGGAAATTCTCATGTGCCAGCCACTGAGGTTCACCCCAGTTGGGAATGGAATCTCGCAGAAGCCGTGTGGATCCCTGCATAGCAGCGTCTGTGAGGCCGGAGTGACGACTCGGCCCAGTGAGGCAGCAGCCTGGAGGCCCGGCCCCGCTCCCTCCTGCGCCTCCCCCCGCCCGCCCCCGCCAGGACTTCCTGCCCACCCCTTGCCCATGGAGCCCAAACTTGTCGCCGACAGTCAGTTGGATAAGGAGGTGTCTGCAGGCCCCGCAGACGTGAACCTACCACATGGCCCTGCCGTGGCCCAGATTTCCCGGGTTCTAGGCAGCCACTCAGAGAGGACTGGCTGATTCAAAGCCCCACCAGCCCTGTTCTCCACTCCAACTCCAAGCCCGTTGGAGGAGGCATGTCTCTCAACAGGAGCAGAACCAAAGGGACCGACCTGTGGGGGCGCAGACACCCGTGATGCAGTGAGCGTGGGCAGAGCCCCCACGACCACCTTTCTCACATCACTGAGCTGGCAGCTTTTACAGGACGACGGAACCACTCAGGAAACATCTGTCCAGTGGGTACAGAGAGGAAAAAGGCGGAACAGTCCAGGGAGTGGCCCCCTGCAAAACAGGAGCCCCCGGAGGTGCCCTGGCACACGGAGGCAAGGCTCCCAGGAGCAGAGCCAGAGCTCCAGCCCCAGAAAGCAAAGGGAGCATGAAGTGTGTGGTCACAGCCCCCCAGCTGGAAGGCCGGACAGCGACATGCAAAATTACAGACACAGAAGTCACAGAGAAGCGGGCAACTGTAGGGCCGGACATTCACACACAAGAGACCCAAGAGGAAAAAACTAGGTGGAAAAAAAAATTAGGAGCTAATACTGAAAAACTCATATGATTTGAGAAAATCTTGAGGCCGTTGTTTGAAAGAGCTCACCAAATTCCAGGAATGATTCTTGACAATCAGAAAAAATCCAAATTCCAAAACTACAGGAGAAACTCATAAACCTTCAGTAGCAAACATATTTTAAAAACCAATAAATCCTGACTGCCACAGAAAGAATGTCCGACAAAGCCCAGCTCCTTTCCCCGAGGACGGCCATCAGCTATCGAGGCTGGAGCGGACCTGCGGGACCCGGACAAGGGAGGTTGCTGCCCTCGCTGCAGTGATGTTCAGGGCAGGGAGGCAGGAGTGGGGCGAGAGGCACCAAGATCGGAGAGGAAGGAATAAACCATGCTCTTTGCAGAGGACATGACGGCCTAGCACGTCCTCAGGACTCTGCCCCAAAACCTAGAGCTAAAGGGGGCTCTGCAGGGTCGACACATAAAAATGACCACATTTCTTTACCCTGATGACAAACAAGCAAATGTAGAAATTCAGATGCCAATGTCTCTTTCCAACGGCTTCCAAGACAAGGGCACGTCAGCGTGAACATGACAGCATGTATGTGACGGGGGACCGGAGGTCACAGGATGCTGACAAGATGCCCAACAGCAGCTGAGTGTGTGGGGGCCACGCTCCTCAGCACACGTTTTTTCAGACGCTGCCGTGAGGCCCTCCTCCAAGCGGGGTGCTTGAGGCGTGAAGGCCCAGGCGCTCCCAGACAGGCATGTGCAAGCTGGTGATGGCCGGGAGCAGGGAACCCGCGTGCAGGGCGAGGGGTGCAGCTCCTCGTGAGCCGGCGGCACTCAGAGGCAAGGGCATTGCGGGGAAGCTGCAGGGGAGACAGTGTGCGAGGCTCTGCAGGGGTGGGGGGCGATGCTGCTGCAGAGACACTGGCTTGTGCTCTTCGACCTGTTTTGTGCCGCCGCACCCGGCACCGGGGCCCACACGGGGCCCACAGATGAATGACCTCCCGGTGGGCGGCGCCTCCCACGGACAAGCACCCCATGTTCCAGACACAGCAAGCCGCTGAGCCTGAGGACCAGCAAGCCCAAGTGCGGCCCAGCGAGGAGGCCTCAGGAGCCGTCTCCCTGCAAACACATTTTGTTCTGAGGCACCGTCCGTCCCCTGCCTTCGCTGCAGATGGCGGCAGACCCCGACGTGCCCTCCAGGAAAGGCCAGCCGAGGGAACGGCGATCCCCGGGGGGGGCCGGGGGGGCCTGGCACGGCTCTGCGGTCCACCGCGTTGGGCGACCCGAGGCAGCACCACCAGGAACGGGGCGAATCAGAATCGCGTTCCACACGAGGAGGCGTCGTGAAGAAAGCAGACAACCTGTCTACAAGACAAGTGCCCGGTGACCTTCCAAAACACCCAGATGGGGAAAGTCAAGGACAGGCTTCAGAATGTTCCAGACAGAGACGAAGGCCACGAGACAATGGGCTCCAGCGTGTGGTCCTGACCAGGCCTCCGGTGACATGTGGACAAGCCAGGTGTGAGGGTCCGTCCCGCATGGGTGGAGGCGTCCTTCCTGGCAGGAAGCCCAGCGCTCCAGGTGACAGATGCAAGGCTGGGCACAAAGTCCAGTTCTCCGCACCGTCCTTCCTACTTTTCTCTAAGCTTGAGAGAGAAAAACTGGCGGAAAGACGAGCGAGGGCTCCCATTTGACAACAGACTGAAACACCGAGAGGCCCCAGCAGAAGTCAAGAGGCCGACGGTGCTAAGCGTTGGGAGGCCGTGGACCCCGTGGCCGGGCTCTGAGGGCTGCCGCCGCGTGACAGACGGCCATGCTCTGCAGCAAGGACTGCACCCAACTCGCTCCTGAGACACCACGGGGTGTGGCAGTGGCACCCCTGAGACCAAAGGCTGGGGACAGTCTGTCTCTGTGGGCCGAGCTGTGTGGCAAGCCTAACGCGGGCACCCCAGGCTGCAGAGACTGGTGTGGCGGGGTGGGAAGGAGCCCCCACGGGCAGGCCGACGGCCTTCAGCTCAACAGGGAAAACACCACGTGCTCCACAGCGGGCACTGGACTCGCGATCTCCCGTGAGCCTCAGGTCCTGCTTTGTACAAAAACCGACATGAGACAGATCATGGTCTAAATACAAAAGAAAAGCCATGAGCTGCTAGAAGAAAATGTGAGAGAACAGCTTCTCCTCTGGGGAGAAAGGAAAAATTAACTATAAAATAAAAAAATACACTGGGAGTTCAACAAAATTTAGAACTTCTGTTCATCAAAAGACATCACTACATGTGAAGGTGAGTCACAGAGAGAACACTCACGACAGACAGCGGACCTGCACCCCAAACACAGAACCTCCATGGCTCACTGACACAAGACGAACAGCCCAATTAAAGAAAAACGGGCAAAAGACTTGAAGAGACACATCACAAAAGGAACGAACGGCCATGAAACCCATGAGAAGTGTTCGACAACACCAGGCACCAGAGAAACGCAAACCAAAGCTGCAATGAGACACACCCTGCACTTGCGGGATGGTTAAGACGGGGACCAACAGCGTCCGTGCCAGCGAGGTGGGCCCCCCACCGCTGCGCACTGAGCAACCTCAGGGCTCGGCAGGTTCATTTTCAGTGAGGAACACCTTTCCCGTGACCAGTCAACGCCGCCCCTCGGTGTCTCCCCAAGAGAAAGGGAAATACACATTCACAAAAAGACGGACATAAGAGTGTCAGTAAAATAACCCGGACAGGAAACTGCCCCCGTGTCAGTAACCCTAACCCTAACCCTAACCACGGGGGAAGAGGCTGCAGCCAAGGGTGTCCTGTGCAGCTTCCCCTGCGGATCTGGGTCCCGCAGAAGCACAGTGGACGTTCTAAGGGACAGAAATGGTCTGTGTCTCAGCGGGGATGCAGCTGTCAAAACTCACCAAATTTTCACTTTGTGTGTAATTTTCACACTGAAATCTTGCATTTCACTGCATATAAATTTTACCTCCATTTAAAAAAACTGATCTATAAAGATATATATAATATGGATGGATCTTAATAACACGCGTTTTAAAATATTACATAGCCTGATACTCTTTGCATAAAGATAAAAACACTGAAGTTTTTAGGTGATGTTTTCAGCTCTGTGAAATACCAGAGTTCAGGTTAGGACACAGCGTGTGGCAGGTAGCAGACTGGTGCGGGGGTGGCAGGGGGCGGTCAGCAGGCCAGCCGGCTGCAGTCCTGCATGGGCACGAACACCGCACTGCACCACCGTCAAGACCCCAGGTACAGACCAAAGAGAGGCTGCCGGACGCATGAGCGAGCGTCCTGAAGCGAGGCTCGTGACCGACTCAGCTCTCTGCTCCCGAGACCCTGAGGTCTACGTTTGGAAAGAAGAAGATGAACACGTCAGGATAGAGGCTGGGAGAGGCGACAATACCTGGGTCGCTACATTCAGGACTTAGGAACACCCGAGCCGTCCCTAGAAGAGAAGGTATCCTCTTAACCTCGGGAGAAAGTAAGCAGAAAGGCTGAAAGGGAATGAGCGAGCCCAGAAATGAACCAACCTCGGAGATCAGAAACGTAACAAAGCCAAGGTGCACGTGGCCACAGG
This sequence comes from Mustela nigripes, assembly GCF_022355385.1. Lineage (NCBI taxonomy): Eukaryota > Metazoa > Chordata > Mammalia > Carnivora > Mustelidae > Mustela > Mustela nigripes. The sequence continues at coordinate 141,534 of NC_081572.1, read as the reverse complement.
CAGCGGTCAGACCAGGGCGCGACCGCAGCTGAGGGCTGCACAGGGCGGGGCCTGTCTCTGTCCTTTACTGAGGACACCAACCCACCTCCTGGAAGACGGGGCATCCTCCGGGGGGTCTCCTTGGCCCCTCTGCGTGGGCCGCGGGCCCAGACTCCCTCCCGGTGGTCCCCTGCCACCCGTCAGGTGCTGTGGCCATCAGGACAGACAGCTCTGTGGTGGCTAATAGGGCTCCTGAGCAGACATGGGACAGCCAGGGTCCTAAGGGAAGTGGCTGCAGGCAGAGGTTCTCCACTGTGGTGGGGGACCCATGCAAGGGCCGCCCTCAGGAAAGCGGACACGGGACGAAGCTCGAAGCCCTCCTTCCCACACACACCATATCTGCTCACCCCAAGGGCCCAGGAACCCAAGTCCCTGTCAGGGCACACAGAGTAAAGGCCGCCTCCTTCAAAGGCCAGGCTTCTGTTTGCTTCTCCTCCTCCACCCTATGGCCTGGAGCCATCGGGTCCTAATGAACCAGATGTGCCTGCCCATCTGCGTGCCCAGCCCTCTGGCAGGCAGTTGCGCCCACCAGCCACCGGGAAGGCGGATGGACGGTGCCACCCCTGCCCTGGTGAGCACGGCTAGGCAGTCATGCCCATCCCAGGCAAAACTCACCAAAATTCACCTCACGGGGGCGCCTGGGTGGCTCAGTGGGTTAAGCCGCTGCCTTCGGCTCAGGTCATGATCTCAGGGTCCTGGGATCGAGTCCCGCATCAGGCTCTCTGCTTGGCAGGGAGCCTGCTTCCTCCTCTCTCTCTGCCTGCCTCTCTCCCT